>NW_027180327.1:200000-500000 GCF_040956055.1 Brachionichthys hirsutus | reverse complement strand
AAGATAATCAAGCATGGGGTACATTTTCCAGATTTAAATTAAAAATAAAAATTACAATAAAATATTTCCCACCTCTATTCTGTTTTATTTTCTCAGTTTCAGAGTGTTTTGTTTGTTTCTTTTTTTTTTTTTGCATCTTTTTACAATTCATCTGAACATGCTTCCCTGACCAGGCCCTCTTCAGCCCGGCCTGCTTTTTCAGTGTAAACACACGGGCAACTTAATTCACAAAGAAGAGATAGCAATTTCTATCCAGCAAGGTATATCGAGGACTTTAAACAAAGCAAACAGCTTCATGGAATTCTGATGGCACAAAGCTAAGCCTTCGATTTGAGCCTCACCTAAGACGAAAGCACAACTTCGGTGAAAATATATTCCTGGTAGAAAAGAGAGCATATTATGTTATCATGGGAGTCTGTTTACCCAGTGAATCTACATATGGCTATCTAATATCTTTGTGCCATTGAGCAGGTTGGAGGCTGGAGTCCCAGGGGTTTCAAGGCTGGAATTATGCATGGTGGGGGGTTGAACTATTGCCCCCATGTGATTGAAAGACCTCCACCATCTTAGGACCTGTTTATTGTACATTTGCATTGCTCAGTTCCAAAAGGCTGCTGGGAACTCTCAGTGGCCAGGCGGCTCATATCTGGGCTGCCTATAATTTGGTTTACTCTGGATCCCCCTCTTGCCTTGCAGCCAGCGGTGGAGGCTGGGGCTTATAGGCAATCATTTAGTCTGATCGACTAGGATATGCTCTGATCAATGTCTCACACCAGGCCGTATACCGGTATGTGGTGTGAGAAAACACCAGCGTTTGTGTATTTAAGCCAAGGCTAGTAATATCACTGGTGAATTGGATTAAATAGCAAAGAACTTTATTTGGAGTAGTTTTCAGACTTGCATTTTATTTTGCATGTGGGAAAAGTAACATTATATGATTAGAGCAACCGTTAGGCGACTTTAAAAAGTGCCACATGTTTTGTGTCAATCAGTTGCTTTCTGAATCATCCTCTTCCACTGAAGAGCAGATCTATTAGCAAAGATAATTACATTTGGATCCATGCCCTGAAGTGGTCATCTATGCAATTTCACTAATTCATCCTGGTGAAAGGTTGACCTTAAGAAATGTAATTACACACACACCTGAGTTACACGGAAGCCTGACTGTTCCACAAAACATTTACTAGTGAAGGAGGTATAATTACCAAAAAACAATTAGCCCATTGTCGCGGCGTTTGGTAAGAGAATTCTTCCAATGCTGCTTCTGTCTCTAAACCATGTACTACAAAGTTGTACACAGTTCTATTCTGTCTATCTTAAAGCAAACTAGATGGTTTTTTGCACAACGTTTAAAATGAAAATATTCAAATTTGGGAGGAAGACAACACACCTGCCTCTTCGTAAGGTATGCAGTGGGGAGCGGCATTAGTTCTACATGACCACATGGAATTAAGTGGTTTGGAGTAACCTGGTATAAACACAAATCATTTCTGAATTTTAATAGGCCCGCCCATGCCTCATAACTATGCATGACTTCATACTTTCATAATTGACAGGAAATATGAACTAGGTCAGGGGTCGCCTATTAGAATGACTTTTCATTTAATTTTTTGACAGCCCCATACACAAATGCAGGCTGGATTTCTTGAGTAAATTCATGTAGTGCACAGGAACCTTTCTGGTGAAATCTAGCAGCAATCCCCTGAGGCCAGGACCACCTCTCCTATAATTACACAGTATTACACTTTGTGCCAGTGAAGTAAATCTCCCTGAGATCCGTGCAGCATCTGAACTGTTCAAACAGCAATTCAATTTGGTGCATTACAGTATGCAGCAACAGACTGTAGATACATTTCCATGATTAAAAACCGAACTAACATCCTTCAGATTCCAGCCGGTTCTTTAAGGACAGAACAGCGCTGTGTTCACAGGTGTATTGTCTGCCATTGTACTTCTTCTTCTCAGTGGAGTCAAACATCCAAGAGTGAGCAAGAATAAAGTGCTGAAGTTCAGATGTCGGACAAGATGACCCCCTCCCAACACCACCACCATCTTCAACACCTACCCTAACCAGGGCTGCTCTGTGGCAGAGAGGTGTTCATATACAATAGAACAATATGCAGTGGGAGGCTGAGGAATGTGGTCCCTGTCACCCCCCCGTTTAGCACAGGCTAAAACTCATTGTATCCCTAAGATGTAAATCTACACCTCTGGACTATCAAAGTGCTACAAAGAGGCTTCTTGACTGAGTAAATGAACATTCATCCCACTTGCAATTAAGCAGACAGACTGACATTGTAGCTCCTACACAGCTGCAACACTGGGCGCTTTGTTGACATGGCGTCTGGACAGAGGAAAAAACAGAGGAAAGCATTTTCTACTGAGTCATCGACTGGATGTTGGTATCTGGAGTACAGAACAGAATGCTTTAAGGCCGTGCAAGCATTTCAGCCGTGTTGCTCTCTCGTGGGATAGTGTTGTGCCATTATTAAGATCGTCTTCACACCGAAAGGAGCCAAATGTGTCAACACCTGTTAGTTGTCAATTACGGGCCATACGTCGGACAGTTTTTCCAATCTGGAAAGAATGAAAGCAGAAGCAGAACTTCTTGTGAAAACTGAATTGGTTTAACTCTGTCTCTCTATCACTTCCCTCTCCATCTCCTTGTTTTTGACTCTCCTCTTCTCCTCAGTCTCTCTCTCTCTCACTCTCACTCTCGCTCTCTCTCTTTCCTTCTCAACCCGGCCGATCCAGACAGATGGCCGTCCGCCATGAGCCTTAGGTTCTGTCCAAGGTTTCTGCCTGTTAAAGGGAAGTTTTTCCTTGCCTCCGTTGCCAAACCGCTTGCTCTTGAGGGTCAAGTTGGGTTCTGTCTTTCCCTGCAGGTCTTTCCCTGCTAATCCTGTAAAGTGCCTTGAGATGACTTTCTGTTGTGATCTGGAGCTATATAAATAAAATGTATTTAAATTGAGCAATTCACAGCTCACAAAACAGTTCTTACCTATAATTTATTGGGCAGTGACGTGCCATCTTCAGATCAAGTGCATAAAACACTGAAAGGTTTTAAAAAAGGAAATGTTTTCAAGAAAATATCTAATTAAAGACAATGTTTCTGAAACTATATTAAACACACACACACCGGTTAACACTGGATGTACGAAGGCAGTGCTGAATGTATGAATACATTACCATCTGCTGCTTTTAATCCCAGACAGTTACAGTAGTGCCATGTTTTGGGAAAGGATATCATTAATCATGGGTATAATCAGATGACATCAGGTCATGGCCCACTAAGTGTGTTTTCCTCATTATGGTAATATGAAGGAGGGGTGGGGGGGTGTTTCTGCTCTCTTTTTCTTTCTCTTTTTGACACTTCTTTTCATGACAGCCCTCTCCTGACAGGGAGCCAGGAAAAGATTAGATTTCTGGACACAACCTCTCGTCCACTGACTATAATCTCATGATGGATGACTGGCAGATATTTCATCCTAATTTAGAAATATTTAAGACTTGTTAAATCACTAATAAAGCTGAGTTTACATTTCTTAAAAGCAATTGTTTTTGCATCACGCTTTAGCTAGCAGGACTTAATTGAAGACCCTCCAACTTCTGCCAATGAGACTAAAAGCATTTCTATCGCTGTTGGAAATAAACCCTGAGGCTATTTACTGTCTCTTTGATATATGAAGTTTGTGGTTTTGATTGTGTGTGTATATGTTCTGGGAGAATGACCTTTAGTGCCAACCGTATTGTAATATAATGAGGATGTGTCAGTCGGCAGGAGTACGGCGAGGAGACGAGGCCAGGCAACCAACGTTTAGAGCATCGATCTGCTGGCGCCATGAGTGTAGACGAGAATCTGAAATATTTCAACACCTCCGTCTTCCTATATCCAGGTGGATACCAGATCTCCTCCAGTCGCACCGAGGCTCTTGAGGCAGCCTGAGCCATTGAGTACAATAAGAAAGGCAACTCGGGCATATAGACCCATTTATGAACAATATATCTGATGCGTTATCCACTAAAAATGCCTCCATTATCTTCGCACAACATAAACCATGCACAGATATATACAGATGCATGTGATGATGAATATGACAATGTTGTATCATACTAATGATGATTCATGTGGAAAAGAGGAAAAAACAGTTGGAGAAGAGGTGAAAGGAGGGGTGGTGCAGATGGATACGGTGATGGATTTGCTTACCTCCACCTTCTCATTAACTCTGGCCTGGGTAATATGACCTGAGAGAGATTTTCTCCTCCTACTTCAGCCCTAACACTGAGTTACTAAGCTCTGGTTGGTAAGCCCTGTCTCATAAAACACAATTAAGTGGGCCAATCAGGCAGGCTTAGTCACCACTCTAGTGCCTTAACTCCGTAATTAACCAAAATACATCATCAGCCCCATGGATTTCAAATCATAATCACAGCCAATCTAAATGCTATAATTTGCTGTGACTTTTTCGTTAAGGACTACTTGGAGTGATTTTGGTTAATAGGATCTGAAATCAATATTTTTTTTAATCAGGTTGCTTTTTTTCCAAAAAGAGAAAAAATACTACACAATTAATACATCGAGAGCTGAATATGATTCTGTATATGGTTGACTATGATTTGAGTGTGTAGTGAACAGTTTATCTCTGGGGTCTGAGCCCTAACTATGGAAGCAGAGCACCAGTGAATCATTAATCACCAAAGTATTATGGCTCATATCCTTGGACAGCACATTAATTCAGGTGGCTATTAGGCTGCCTTGCAGCCAACCTTCGAAAAAGGTCCACATTGAAATTCAGTTGACAGTGTATTGTATGCACAAAGCTAACTATGGTGTTACTGCAGCCCAACAATAAGCAAAACAAATTGCAGTTATGAATATAACCAAAGTTTAATTATATTTCATGGAGCAGATGCAGCAACCAAATGTGAGCAGTGGTCTTCAGCGGCTGTAGGTGTAACGACTCTAGCCTGAACAGTCTCCTCTGTATCCCTTGTCAATAGAGACAGACGCTCTACCTGTATAGAAAAAAAGGGCTGAAGAAACACCAATTAGAAAGGCTCTCTCTGCTGCACTCCCTCAGAAAAGCCAGGCTACGCTAAAGGTCAGCCTGAAATTTGAATGACAGGGCCAAAGTCTTTTACTCATAATTTTTGTGTTTGCAATAGATTTCGGAGCAATTCACAGCCTTAAAGGCCTTAAGTGGAACAGCAATTAATTGTAATGAATAATCTGACAAATCTGGTTGACATATGGCCGCTAATACTCCTCCTTTTCTAAAGGGAGCAGTAGAGGGATTTGATTACCTCAAATGAAATCTGGGAGCACCGCACCATCTGCATGTGCAGGGAGAGGCAGCGCACGTAAAACAGGACGTGGTTGAAACCAGGGTCTGCTCCCTGCTGCTCCAGCTCCCTCAATCCCACCAGCAACTGATTTGGGAATAGGGCCTGTTTTCTCTTCATCTTATTGAACCAGCTGCGTCTCGTGAAGTAAAGCGCAATAACGCTGAGCCGTTGCCAAGATCGAACACTCTGAGAAAAGTAAACAAACATGACAGAAGTGATAAGTGTTGTGCAAACATATAAACAACACACGCATGTCGAGCCATCTGAGCGCAGTGAAGCCATGACTTTATTAAAAGCATTTAGAAGTATGATGCATTACCATGTCGTAAATACACGGAGCTTCACATCTGCCTATCGCTTTGTTTATAAAGCTGTTCAAGGTGTCTCGTACAGCAACTCTAGGACATAAAAGATGTATGCATTGAGTCGCAAAAAAGACGAGCAACATAATAATTAATTCATAATTACATTACATTATAGGTGTGTCGTCACCTGAAATGAACCCAACACTATAGAAAAAAACGTTTTTATTTCTACAGAGAGAGCAGATCCTCATCTACCATGTTGCACCACAAGTTTCTACAGGACAGAACCAAATACTGGCTCTAGTGTAAAGAGTGCGTTTCACAATTTCACCTTTACTTTTCATTGTTTGAGAAGGAGAGAAGAGAGGTGGAGCCTGTGGAGGCTGCCTGCAACTACCGGTACACACTAGTAGCAAAAATAAAACCACATAAAAAGAAAAGAAATCCTGCATAAAATTGTACTGAAACTAAAACATAGCTATTAGCAACAAAACATGTATCAAAAGGAGTTCTCTATCACTTATGTTGTAATCATATTATTATTATTATTATTATTATGTATGTTGTAACATGAAATCAGTGCTTCGTATTTGTAAACAGTCAGGCAGAACTAATTTAATGTATTAAAAACATGACCATTCCCTCTGAAATGTTGCATTATTGAAGTATAAAGTAGCAGAAAAGCCAAATAAGCCACCAAACAGTGGGTCTCTCACTCAAACATGGGTTTCTTACTGTTAGAACGCTATTATAGTGTTACACAGGCTTTAAATAGAGCCCGGGTCCTCAGCTCCGTGGAACAATGTAATGCTGGGAGTGTGCTGCTGCATCAACAGAGCTGATAGATGCAATGACGTCATACCGTGAACTCCTGCTCAAAGCCTGATAAAGAGCAGCATTCTGCAGCGGGTCTATTAACAGCCATCTGACATAAGCATTGAGATCAGCACTTTCATTTAAAGGGAGGAAATCCTGTTCTCGCAGCACACACACCTAACGCAGAGTCCGGTTCACAGCAATACTTGTATTTTGTCTGATCACGTCTGATCAAAAGATGCTTGAGCACATGATATCTTGTACTATTTAATGTACCAGCAACTGTACTATTACTATTTAATGCTTTATGCAAGGATTAGCTGGTAACGTTTTGAATTCTCTGTCAACTGGTTGTATAGCGACTTCCCACTTCCGTTGTGCTAAGTTTAATTACCCAGATGTTGATGGTAGCTTTGCTTGTTGTGCTGTAATGACTTGGTGTTTAAATATTTGCATGGTTGTTTCAAGGGGCCCTTGTACTAGGGTGAAAATGGAAGATTACCGGTAGACAATAAAAGCTACCGGTAATCTTAATCTTAATGAGGCTTTCATTCATTCCTATTTGTGGTTTCATTACGTATTTATTTGTTGGTAGAAAGGTCTAGACTGGTCAACTCTGGTCTTCAAAACAAACAAGCAAAAAGACAGTGTTTGTGGGTGTAGTGTAAGTAATTCAATGAAAGTGAGAGAAGGTAGAGATCTAAGGTTGTGCATGTGCTCACATCTGCCTAACCAGCACAATTGTGACAAAATCACACCTTAGAAAACACGGACTAATCACCTCACCAGATGCAGTGGGTGTCACGTTGCATATCAGTCATGCTGGCTGCTTGATGATCATCACTTTAACCTCAATGTAACTCTGACAGAGGAGGCTGGGATTGGCTCCATTTACTCCACCTGACAGAGGGCAAACACAACAACAATCCTTTTCTTCTGATAAAATGTATTCTGATAGTTCAGGTGCCCGGTTCCACGTATAATTGCAGGAATTGAGGAACGTTTTCCATGAGGTGCTGGTGTGTGGCTAGCATAATTGCCAGGGAGCAGGTCTTAATTTAAACTAGGGGGTAATTATCATGCAGAGCATACCCACCCAGAATGTTTGCATAACTATCACAAGCGTTTTCATAAATGATGCTTTAATTAGTCTTAATTAGAATTTGTTTAAGTCAGCAGGGAATGCAGGGCCCGTGAAATGATGTATGTAATAAGCATCAGGGCTCGCTCTGTTTTTTTTTCTTACTCGGGGAATAGAGCTGACAAAATCACATCACATTAAATTGATTCAGTCAGAATTAAAATTCTTATGGTATTAATTAAATGGGGGAAGATCTCATTAGCAGGCTGTGGTGGTGAGGGAGAGACCCTCTCTGCCAGCAGATGTGACGGTGTCAGCGCTGCTGTACATGCTCGCCATTAGAGTCCCTAGACAAGGAGAGAGTGAGGGAGGAGAGAGGAGGAAAGGAAAGATTCGAGGGGAGGGAGAGAAGCAGAGATGAATGGAGACTGACAGAGGAGGAGAGAGTGAGAAAGTAAAGGGAGAACATGGGGGGGGGATAAAGTGAGAAAAAGAGAAAGGGGACAGCAGTGAAAGGTATGTGTGGCTTTGGGAGGAGGAGGAGGAGGAGGAGAAGGAGGAGAGCGAGGTGGCAGCATATTAATGAGCTCCAGACTCCTCACCATCTATAGCTTTATTTAGCTTCATTTGGTCTATTTGGCTGGAGGAATTCAATAAGAGGAGCGCTAATGACTTGACCAGATACCCTGTTATCAGCACTGATGAGACACCCTCTCTCCTTGACTCTTTATACAGCTGCAGTAGTCTAATAGGCCTCTGGAAGATTGCTACCTAGCTTACAGGAAAGACGTCCTCTCTGAAAATATAGAGCATGATTGCGCCTCAGGGAGCTTCACTTCTCTGTTACAGAGCCCGGCTGATACTCCTTGTTAGGGAGCTAATAGCTATTGACACATTTCTTAAGGAACTAAACAGCAACCTAATGCAGGGGTGTAGCTGTATCAAGGATTTCCAGCTTTCGTGCTATTTTATTCTCCGAGTATTCCTCCCTCAGGTAGTGAATGGTATCATCGGGTCAACAGATAGCGGAGATGCTGAGCAACAGACACATCATTGGATCCCCACAGCAGCCGTCAATCTGAGTGAATTGCAATGTTGAGCAGCCTGAAGAATGCGATACGGACAGAAAGAAAAACACCTCGACAGCATCTACCTTCATATCAAATGACTACATCCTTATAGCTGGACACCAGCCAGGATGTACCTACTGTGGATGGATAGCAATATCTCCCACAGAGGGCCTGTAAATACTGCTCAGAATATGCCACATGGGTCCTTCTGATTAAATAATACAAAGCTCATTTTATTGATAATAAAGTCAAACTTCGAAGAAAAAAAATAAAAAAGCCTCAATATCCACAATGGTTGTGTAAAACACCTAAGGCCTACAGTATACGGGGCAGGCATTGTAAACACAGAAAACACTGGCCTGTATAGAATCCAATGAAAATGATAATGGAGGAAACAAAGGCCTCAGGCGATGTAGGTGCCGCCCAGCACTGCCGCTGTTACAAGGCATCGCTTTCCCTTTATTAGGAGTAAGCGTGACTGTTAGTAGGCTCTGCATAAATATTTGGGGTAAATACACAGTATATCATTTTACTTCACACTTGAATTGCATTATGATTTCCATGCAGACTCAGGTGAACTGGGGTCAGGGGACTAAATTAAATGTGTCCTGGGAAGCAGCTGCAACGGTTTCCCTCTTTAACCATGCTTGGCTGGTTAAGCTATCAAAAGCTGCTTGTACATGCATCATAAAAAACATTGCGTGTGTGTGTTTAAAATTGTATTAAAATGCTGTTGACCCTTAAAATTAAAAAGGGAAACGTGCAACTCTGTGCATGGCAATTATTTCATGTCCATCCAGAGCACAGTAGAGTAGGTTATGTATGACTGAGGCCCCTTGAAAATTTATTGACAGGCAGGCGGAGAAGTGCGGTGTTTCATTTATGACAATGGACCGTGATGACATCACATCATAAAAGCTCTCCATGGGGTCAGATGGCATATGCCGCACGCATTCTGAGCCTTTGTGTTTGCTATGCATGAATATATAAGAGGTAGAGTGGGTTGACATTGCTTTTCTGTGATATATGATGACATCCGCTCCTACGCTGCTATTTGTGCTGTTATTGCTATGCCAGTCGTCAGATCGCGTGAACCACTGGGGTTCAAGAATGATCAAAATTAGAGTTCAAATATATTTCTCAAGATAAAATCTAAAATACTGGAGAGCATATGTATCTGTAGAGTGGGATGAGTTGATGACAGCAGACGTAGCTGTTTGAGACATGCCATTGTTTCTCCAGATGTAGCTGTTCAATTTATTTTGTTGCATTTGTGGTTATATGTTATAAATAAAGGAGCAGATTGATAAATTAACAAGACAAAAATCTTGTGATTTATCGGCTATGTAATTCAAAAGATTGAAAACACCCACCTGCTTTCACCCACCATACACACACACAAAGTTACACACTACTCGCAATATGCAGATTCTTCAGATCAATACATACATATAAGAAAAGCTGCATATTAACATGCAGTCCATGTAGAACTTGTTTATATAGCATCTAGCAACACAAATGTTGTTACGTTTCTGCTAAATGCTAAAACTGTGGCACAGTTATGATAATTTAGCTTACTTACAATAATTAGCTGTTGTATATTCATTAGCCTTTTAATTGGTTAACTCTGGGGACCGCCAGCAATTCCAGTCAGTCAAATGCACTAATGACACACACACACACACACACACACACACACGCTTAGACCTCTCCACCCAGAAAAAACGTACAGGAGTTACCTCCCCCTGAACTTTTGAAGAGCGCTCTCCGTCCGGTCACCCGAGCTTTCAATACAGCTGTCAGTTTGGGCCAGAAACTCAGGCTGTAAATCCGAATTAGCAGCTTTGTCCTTAGTGAGAAGAAGTACCTGTGACATCTGCACTGACATGCTAGAGATAATCCTCCATGTGATTGTTGCACAAATTGGGGGTCAGCAGCACTGCAGAGAGGGGAACATGGCAAGCGACGCAGAGGAAGTGTTCAATCAGGGGCCAGCCCATTCGGGAGCCTCCCTGTTCAGCCTTTCCAGCCTATGGTTCATCTCCCGTTTCGTGTTCTCGCTCTCTTTCTCTGCCCACAGCTGCTAGGTTTCCACTGGGAGGAAGCTGTATTATGGCTGGGTTAATTTCCTGATTAATATCCAGCCACTACACCCAGCTTTCCCCCGATGGCCAATTAAAAACTACAACTGGCAGCACACATAGGCCTGGCAGCAGGTTGCCGTCGGGCCCAGGGCTGGAGGCTGTGACAGAAGGTGCGGGTCCTGTTTGGGCCTGAACAAGAGCAGAGGACTGTCTTACTCGTTGACTCTCGAAGCAGAAGGACAAACGTAAACCCTGAAACTTAGCAGAAAGAAGCAGAGGAAAAACTTGGGAAACTGAAAGTCCACTTTTTGTCGTCTATTGTTAGGTACTACATGAACGAGGTTAAAGGCAACCGGCATGAGATTATCACATGAATCATGATACAGCACAGAAATTATATTTAAAATTATGATTGGCTGGTAAGAATCGTGATTGAAATGTTGGCAATGTAATAAATGGATAGTTTGGGAATAGGCCAACTATTAACATTAAAGACTACACATGAATATGTTCCCACTAAGAATGTGAACATATTAATAATGAAGAAAGTAGCTTTAATAATTACAACTTGTTTATGTCCTGTTTATGAAGTCAATGTATTTGCTTACTGTAATCTAAAAATCATCTGTCATCAAACATACTGTATTGTATAAAATTTTACTTTTTTCTTTCTTTTACATAACTTACAGTATATCCAGATGTGCAATGATATGAGGTGACAAGCAAAGTATTTAAATAATGACATGTTTGTAGTTCATATATTATTGCATAATAAATACTTGTTTGTTTTAGTTTTGCTTTGTAGGATAGATAGATAGATAGATAGATAGATAGATAGATAGATAGATAGATAGAGGAAATTGTGTATCCCATATAAGGTTATTAAATTCCAAGTTATATTTTTTGTAGTAAGAATCATCAAAAAAAAATTACTTTCTAAAGTTCCCTCTAATGGAATTCCTGCTGAATAGCTTTGATTTAAATATTGATTTGCAATTTATGTGTACTAAAATTATTTAATTCTGTGTAAAATAGATTATCCGTTTATTATCAGTTTATTTCCATTGTCAATGAGGGTCCACAGACTAGGAATTTCATGCATCATGTAACAGTAATTACAATAATAAATGCAAGCTGGTCTAAGATAGGCTAAGTTACAAATGTAAAATGTATGTAAAATGTATGTAAAGGGCATCTTTCCTACTTCAAGCTTTCTGCCAAATAATCCAGTTTGCAATGGAGCAATGTTAATTTGTCTGTAAAAACTCTTACATTATGAGACACGGCTATATTTAGATGCAAGCCAATTGAATACAGGTCTTGTCTTAATACCGACACAAACTGTATAAATAGGCTAGGGTCACCATGGAAACGCTGTAAATACAATGGACTCAGCAGCTCTGCGAAGAAGGGTAATTAATAATTGAATTAGGAACAGAAAGAGAAAGCCAGGCAGACCCATGCCGGTTCTTAGTCCTTTGATAAAGGAGCCTTTAATACAAACAGTTGTACTTCTACTGGGTCAGCTAAACCAGGTATATCTGGGCCATCTCTGTTCAAAGAGAAAAAGGCCACGAACAGAATTGATGGCCCATTTCATTATGTAATTGCCTCTTTAACTTCCTTGTTCTGAGCAATCGCTCTTTAAACTCAAGCTCAAGGTAATATATGCAGCAATGTGAGGGTAGTCTCGCAGGCAGATAATTAAGTAAATAGCTGTAATCTTTGCATCACCTTTAACCACCCTGAAGCTGGCAAATATGTCATCTTAAAACCATGGACTTCTAGAAATGAAGTAGGGAATATAGAAAACGTTCTCCTTGCCAGAGAATAGTTGTGCATCCGCATAGAGCTGAACTGAATCTTCCAGTGTAGGAAGCTTGCTGCGGATATCAAAAGTACCGTCCGATGGTGGAGTGATGCTCCAGACAGGCTTTAAGCTGCCGCCCTGGGTGTCGGGGCAGAAGGAGCACGAAGCTAGATATGATTACCTACAAAAGAGATGCTTCCTGCCCTTCAACCCTTGAACTTACGGTGTACCCGACATAGAATCAAAGTAAACACCAAGCCCCTGTTCAGAGCCTCTGAAGTGGGTAGATGTGAGAACACAACATGAGTGACCCCCTTCCTTTTATTTCCCTCTTCATAAAGATCCCACAAATGAAAAAATAAAATAAAAATGAAAAAAATGATGCAACACACAAAGCTGTGGCGGGAAGGCTCCGCTCTTATTGAGGGGTCAGGAGTGGGATCACTGGGAGAAGGTCACCAAAAGAGCCAAAATTCAAAGCCCATCATTGAGTAACAGGGGTCGCTGATTAAAAGGCAAGCAGCATGGAGGAACGTAAGACAGTGGTTGGAGCTGTGCTTACCTTGACTGAAAAACAAAGCGCTGAAAGAGAGCTCAGAAAAGGCAGGATATTGGATGGTCACCACTGCGATAAAGAATGAAGCCTTAATTAACTGAACAGCCAGATCGAACAGGAACCACTGCATCAGAGAGACACAGAGAAAATTCCCTTCATGTAATTAGATCAATTGAGCATGAAGTGAAGTGGGATCACAACTGAAGTTTGATTACCGTCTGATTGTTAAATTGGATTGAGTATAAATCCTTTATTTTGTCATTTAGAGTTTTTTTTGGGGGGGGGGGTTGGTTTGTTCTTATGCTTGCAATGCCTGATATGTGCTTCAATCTTTCTCTTTGAAGAAAAGCTTGACCTTAATGTGCATCATAAATAGATTTTATAGCAAATGTGCTTGTCACGGTCAAATCATTAGAGGTAATTAACGGCTTCTCTGATAATTCACCTGAGTGCTGTATGTCCACTTATTCAACCCATAAATTAATTTTAGAAGGACTTGTTCCCGTGTCATTTCAGAACACGGCTGCTGAGCCAAGGTTTTGTGGCGGTTGTCTCATTTTTTTCTGTTTATCCCCTGGAAGAAACTAAATCCATGATTCACCATGCGACTGATGTAAAAAGTCACATTTCAAATTGTTGGTCAATAAAATGAAAAGGAAAAAAGCCGATATCCTGGAAATACTGGGATACATCTCCTGATAATTTCCCTGCTGTTTAGCTGAGACAGTCCTTTGGAGGATCGGCCCAACGTGAGTGTCCCCAGGGAGGGGATAGTTCTGTGGCCCAGTGGAGCAGTAGAGTGCCTCTGTCTGTGTCTGTCTCCACACCTCCAGTCAGACAGAGGACGTGCGTGAGGGATGGGCCTCGTCGTCCAGGGGAAACGGCTTGTGTCGGCCGCCCACACTGCGCCTCCTCTGTGTGAAATTGGCTGAGAGGATGTAGACATATTCCACGCACTGATCCATGGCTGAGTATAAACAAGAGAGGATCTCGCTTTCACTCCCAGAAGGTCAGGAAGCTTCCCCGTGAAACAGTAAGTGACACTGCCTCTTCTGCACTCGCTAACGGTCTGACCGCTGAAACTTGACCCCCCTCCCCTCCACGCCACTGTCGCCCTTCGCTTTGAGGGTGTTCTCTGTACAACTGATCCTCCCTCTCGTAGTGGGGTGCACTGATATTTAGTGGCTGGGTATGCCAAACTTAATCAACAACCCCGGGGACAGACGCTCAAATTCACATCGAGGGACCGAGCAGGAGACAAAGCGTTCAACCTATGACTCCAGATCCATTACGGCCTGGAGACACCTGTACTATTTTTTGTCTCCTGCGTACTACAACACACCTTCTGGACTCTTTTTCCCATTATGCCATTCGTGTCCCTCCCTCTTAAAGTGGCAGTTTACAGCACAGGCACAATTCCAGATGTAAAAAAAATTCTAGAATCTGGATCCAGATCCGGATCAACTCCATTCTCGGGGAGGACCGAGCCACAGACAGAGCCTTGCTTGTGTAAAAATTTCAAGTTGATTGGGTTACTGATTTTTGAGTTATGCGCGCGGACAGACAGACAAACAAGCAAACAGACAGACAGACAGACATACAAACAGACAGACCCAATTGCAATACCCTTGCCTCCCCTTCAGCGAGGGTAAATACTACCCTGAATCATATATCAAGGCTTCAGACAGATCGCGCTTAAATTCAAGTTACATACTCATCTCACCACAAACAATGTCACCAACAGTTGAGCCAGAGAGCCTGAGATCTCTGCGTGAAATGTGATTGTGGCTGCAGTAAACTGGACTGGGGAAGCCACGAATGTAATTAAAGTGGCTGACACTTTTATGCTAGGTAATGGGAGTCCAGGGCCCAGCTATTCCCTGACGAGCTCCACTCACAGTATGGAGTACATTTTAATTCCACTCCACACAATGACTTAAATGCAACTCTGAAGGCCTTCATGGAGATGTAATACTGGTGTGTAAATAGGATAAATGCCAATATCCTGGGGTTTAAGGGACATAGTAAATAAACACTAACAAATACACAAAATATATATATAAATCTGCTCAAGCATCTGGGAATGAATAGGAGACAACAATCAGCATCTATCCTTAGGGCACACCAAAACATTATGGTATAAATATACGCTAATTCTAATGTAATTAAACCCCAAAGTACTTGACAATATTTTTATGACACTATCTGAAGGAAAAATTCCTAATAAATCTGAGCATTGTCTGACTATAGCTTGCAGTTATAATCAATAAGGAGCATCTGCAGGAACAAAAGAAACAGAAGTTCTCTTTGTGAAATTAGCCTTAATGAAATCACAGTCTGCGCTAAATAGAGGAAACAGATGAGCTGTGGCACGAACAAGCACTAATGTTAGGAAACAAAGGCACCGAGTAGAAAAACAGTTAGGCATTGTCCAATCAGTAATGTATTTGTTAACGCAGGCGGGAAGGAGGGAGCATTTAGATCACAGAGGGGCAGATAATGAAGAAGTTAATAAGAAGAATGGTACT
This sequence comes from Brachionichthys hirsutus, assembly GCF_040956055.1. Lineage (NCBI taxonomy): Eukaryota > Metazoa > Chordata > Actinopteri > Lophiiformes > Brachionichthyidae > Brachionichthys > Brachionichthys hirsutus. Next base: position 484,404 of record NW_027180327.1, on the reverse strand, counting down.
TTGAAATGTTCCTCAGCCACCCAGGTCCCACAATTTAATCTGTAATAAATAATCTCGCATCATTGCAAGATGGCATCTCATAATGGCAAATGAAATATGCTGGTATGATAGGTACAATAAATCTGGATTTTCCTATGGTTCCCTCAGGCTAGGACAATATGCAACTATAGTGCTCTCTGTCAGGAAGAGCAGATCTCAGAGCCGTCATAAAATCTAAATGGGCACTAATTAGGCAAGCCTTCCCTCTCACACTTACTATTTCTATTGACATTTTCGGCGCACCGTCCTCCCCCCTCCCCTTGCCCTACCATAAGTCAGTAAGGAAAGAACTCCCAGGATTGCAGAGCACAGGGCTGTTAAAAGGAAGTTCAACTTAGTGGTAATGAATAAATTTGCCCTCCCATGCTGTACTGTTTCTTTTGTCTTGGACCCAAGCATACTGAAGACTCGTGCATCTAAATGGTCATTTGTTTTGTAACAACCTCATCCAAATGCATCAGAATATCAATGTATTTATTTGTGATGTTATTTTTTCCAGCATAAAGCGTATATTATATGGTAATATACGAAATATTACTATAAATATCTTATTACCTTAGTTTAGTTCAAAGGCATCCACTTGGAGCCGTGGTTATATTTTTATTTTTGCAGACACAAGGAGAGTCGAGTTCACTTCTCTATAGGGAGCACTGGGAGCTGAGGGGTGGCAAGGTCAGGTGAGTATATCTATGCATCCCTGCCTGCTTCAAATTAATAAAAACCTAATGCATGCTTGGCACAGAACCGCTTGTTGAACATATGCTGCAAGCATGGCTAAGCCATCTGGCTCAGAGTGAAGTATTCCCACCAACTGCAGTCTTATGCTACCTGACAGTGGAAAAGCTTTATTCCCCTGGCATTGGGGGCACAAATGGAGAAATATTATTGAAATGATTATCTGCATCAAGACTCAGATTTGGGCTGACATTTCACTGGCTCTGTGTAATCCAAGGGGTTGTCTAGGAGAGGGTGGAGAGGAGGTTTGCCAGTAAGCCTTGGCGGGATGATTAATGAAGCAGGATACTGGGTGGACCCAGCCCACCTCCACTCAGACCCAGGGGCCGAGACCTGTATATGAAATTGGCCTGTGTCGCTCATCTCCCTGGGAGAGAGCGACTGATGATCCTACCGACACCGCTCTGCCTCCAGTCACCAAACAGCACGCCAGAGCCAAGCCCGATCCAGGCTTAGCAGCTACTCGCCTCTCACCACGCGACTGAGAGGGAGGGCTGACGAACAGCATCCACCCTGCTGCTCCTCCGTCAAGCTCATTTCAATTAAGCCATTTGTTTTTTTTCTTTTCCGCATCACAACTCCTCTACAGTGCGCAGTAATTACATATTTGAATTAAAGCTTTGATTTTAAGGTGAAATTTATAGAGGAATAATTTCATAATGTAAAGATTTTTTCAAAATACAATTGATTTATCACATCTGGAAAAAAAAAATATATCCCCTTTATAAAACTGATAAAACAGCACAAACTGTCGTATCCCATGCATTATAACGACATGTGTATTTCTATATAAAGCCAGGCTCACCTTTTAATAACTGTGAATCCTTCTGTGTTTTACATCACCAGCAGCAGCATTGTTGAGGCTCTCCCTCAAACCTTTAGTCTTGATGGATGGGCCAGTGAAAGCCTCTCAGGAGGCTGGTAATCAGATAACAGCAAACTGAATTCTTGACCAAGAAGAAAGATGGAAAAAAAAAAAAAAGTCAGTAACACGAAGCTCGTGAATGAAAACAGACGAAGGGGAAACAAGTAATTCAAAAAAAGCAAGGATCATCTTTAATCATGCCGTGTCGATGATTAGTCATAGACAATGTCGCTTTGTTAAAAGTCTGCTGTAATTAATAACTAGAGCAGGACAGAACAATTGAGGGAGCGAGTGTCATGTGTTGTACAATACTAGAGAGGTGATTTCTAAATAGTGTAAATTAGGTGTTTACCTATTGTGATCCAGTGTGTGACACTGCAGCCTCTTTTTCCTTGAGAACAAGACCAAAGAGAATGATTAATTACGAGCACACTGGGTTTTACAGCTTCAGGAGTAAATCAACTCCGAAGAAGTGCTAACTTGCTAAAATATAAACTAATTTTAGGCCCCAGATATTAAAATATAATCCATCTTCTTCCTCCACAGGGAAAGCTAATTAGAAAATGTGACTGGCATGAGAGTGGAGAGGTGAAGGAATGGTGGGATTAGGCTCGCGAGCAGAAAATCACACCCACTTGCTAAATCTTGGGATTTCTATACACTTCAAATCAGCTAATTTTCCTCGTGCCTCGTTTTTTTTCTTCCAGATTTCGAAAACAAAAGCTTGAAAATCACCTCTTTCTACTACCGGTAATAGCATAGATCACAGATGCACCACATTATCTCATGTTACTGAGAAATTATTGCTATATGTGATTTTCTTTCCCCCAAATTTACAAATATTTATCCTGTGTCTCCATCTCTCTGAGTTTTTATTTGAACATCTACCTTGCACACAATTGCTTTGATGAAATAGCCAATATACAACAGTTGCCCAAGGCAAAGCGGCTTCCTGACTGAGGCTCGCTGCCATTCAGCTCTTGTGCTCTTCGCATAAAATTCACCTCACACACTGATTCAAGGCTTTGTGTGCAGTACAGTTTTATATGGACAGGAACACAGCAATTTTCAACAGAGGTCTGCTGTCCTGTGCGTTCAAAGAAAACAGTTAATCCTCAGAAATGTTGAAATTAAATCAGGAAGATTTCATTTGCCTGATTTAGAAAATAAAATCACCTTGGACTCTTTTCACAGATTCTAGTGTGATTTACAGCATAAATCAGCGACAAATTAGGAGTATGATAGCAAATGAATGCAACACGACACAGTGGAGCTTTACAACAAACTAGTAGTCCCAGCCAGCAGAGCTTTCTCAAGTCCCAGAAATCAATCCCCTGAGAGAGGCAATGCTCTCACTGGTGACAGCTTTAAGGCAATAAGCCAATAATAAAGAGCAGCAAAGTGGCTGTGGGAGAGGGTTCTATTCCTGCTGCTTTCAAAACAACAAAGCAAACAAGTGTGGCTTATGAGTCCGCAACCACATGTACAATCAGAATTTAGCAACTTACTTCTACTAGTGAAACTTTTGTCTCTTCACATTTTGGGAATTGTTCTATACCCACCTGTGCAAGCAACTAAGAATGATGTGATTTTGTTGAGAGTGGCCAATTGACAATTTATTTTTGGCACTTAACTGTTTCAGTGCAGATATAACTACATAATCCATTTACAGAAGCACATTTCAAGTACTTTACTGCTGTAATAGCTGTTCAATTGCTGTGCAGCTGGATGGCTATTTGGCAGCATTGAAATGTCTTCCCACTGAATGCAACAACTCAGCAAAGCACTCAAAAGAAATTTTTCTGAGAGCAGAATGCACTTTGCCTAGCCAAAAAGTAATTTGATAATATGTGGGTATGAAGTAGAGAGTGATTTATTTAAAAGCTGGCAATCGTAGTTGTTTTATTCACAATTACAGAACAAAACAATTAAAATAATTGGGCAAATAGTATTTATTTATCTGTACATTGTGCTATGAGACAAAGCACTAATTGAATACTAAGCTGCAAATACTGTATGACGGGGAAAAAGAGTGCATTCAGTCTATTGTGACCCAACTCCCAACCCATCACATCAATTCTCATCTTTTCATTCATCTGCCATGTAATCAACGTTTGCGGCAGAACTTTAGCAGTCGATTCAAAAGTTACTCTTCAGTGAGGTTGACCTCAGTAAGAATGCAAGATTTCTTAGTTTATCTGAGACGAAGACTGTTGCGAAGGCAGCGACCAGTCGATGCTGGGAGCCCAACCAGTCAAACAACTCATTTGGAATTCAGTATTGCAACATTGCCATCTTTTGGCCAGATTGTATATTCTCTTGCAAAATCCCCAGAACCTGCATTCCCAAAGTCACACTGGTGTCCTACAACAGCTTGAAACAAAGGTATGGATTAATTCTTCTGTTGCAGACAGCGGGGGCATCATCTTTTAACAGAGGATAGAATAAAAAGAGCAGTAAAAACACCGGTGAGTCTAGATGTTATAGGATTAAAATCTACTGGTAATTGAACACGGGATTACGAACTGTGACTGTGTGTGATTGTAAATGTTCTATTTCAAGGCAATACGTCCTTAAAATCACTTCTGAATTAATAAGTCTGAAGCCATGATTCTGATTTCAAAAGTTCCTTAAAGTACCTGTGAATATTATCCCAGATGTCATTTTATGCCAACGTGCACATTTAGCGTTTTTCATCTATCATCTACTCTTTTTCTGGGAGTAAATTTTCCAAACAAGTAGTGAACAGCAACGCTTGAGTGGCCGTTCTTGTCGTCTACCTCAATAAATATTTGTCGAAAGCGCTCATGCTGTCCTGTTTTCCCACGGTGGTGAATGGGACATCACGGATAAGGAAGAGGATGGACTCTGACAGAGAGTGACAATTCATCCCTTCATCCCCCCCTAACTGTCATGTCACATTCTCTGATGACTTTATTGTGCTCCCTGTCACTGCACTTAATCTGTGTGTCAGTCAAACCACAGCAGCCCACGCCACCACCTCCAGACAGCAACGCTAATACCCACCCCTTTAATGACATTACATTTGGAGTAATGCCATTCAGTATAGCACTGATATTATCTTCTATTTGCATCATTCAGCCACTGACACAGCCGGAGCACGGGCCGATAAAGAGCTGGTCATTTCCCCATCCATTTCCACTTGGATGACAGATGTCAAGATGGAAACTGGCCATTATTTACTGTTGCCCTGTTTTTATCGCAGACAGACATGATGTCTCACTTTACTCCGAGCTGTCAGCCAGTGCATCAAAATATTTTGTTGGTATTTGGAGCACAATAGTGTAAGTATTTTTATTTAGTTTTGCATTATTATAATAATTCATGTTGTTCTGTTATCCCTGTCAAGAGAGCCACTTTCTTTTAGATACATCATTGTATTGCATCTAACACTACATTACTTGCTGATCCCTTTAACTCAATGCCTTTCCTAGCCTCTGCAAAACTCTCAGTGAAGCGCTAGGCATGTCAAATTCTCCCTGTCAAAGAGCACCAGTCCTTTCCTGTTCAGGTGCTTTTATGACTTCATTGTGAACGTGCCATAAATGATTTTGAATGATCCAAATGCTATCTGCAGTGTTTGGTCAGCTTGTCATTGAGTAGAGTAAGCATCGTTACAGCCCATCAGCATTAGACACAGTAACCTCTTTTTGCCTTCTTTTACTGACAGTGCATTCTCTCTCCCATCAGAGATCCAGTGCCTAATTAAATGTATTTAGCATCATAAATATTCTAGGGGGGGGACAGGTTGACACAATGAATTAATGTCTCGCCTCAATACCAGAGCCTCTCTATTCGCTGTGGTGAGAAAGTTAGCCCAGTGCCAGGTAAATGCTGCTGCCTGTATGTCTCCGTATAAATCAGTGTCCCGTTTGCTGTCGACTAATGTGGAGGTGTAAATAGACAGTTACTGATTAACTAGAATAACCACTGAGAACAAATATATATGAAATAGCTATGGGTGACATAACTAAGCTTAACAAAAGAAACCTCGGGAAGATTGCATCCAGAATCTTCCACATGATCGATCGCTGTATTTTCAAATCAGTTTCCAGATTCCATCGAATTCAACTCATACTTCCTGGAAGGGATGCCGCTTGTCTAATAAAATAATAAAATCTAACTGGTCAGATGTTACACTGACAAAAACGAATTACAAATAAAATCACATGTACAGTATAACCATTTAAAAAGAGTGATAACCAGGAGAACCACGTGGCCCCCTTGCTGATAATTGTCTCAGACGTGTGCATCAGCCATAAGCCGATCCCTGCCAGCCCGGCCTCACCTTGCCGGTACATTCACCAGTGTCCTCTATTCAACAATGCCTTCCACAAGTCTCTTAGGAGGCAAGCATGGAATTTTGGATATCTTCCTTGGGGCAAGAAGCCCTTCCCAAGTCCAAACCCTTGACGAGGGAAACATTTCACAGCTTATTTGCTCTGCCTTTTCTGTACATGAGCAGGAAGCAAAAGTTTAGCTGTGTTTTAAGCCCACAACAGAACAAATAGGAACAGGTGCCAGACCGGGCTGAGGGCGCTGGAGAGGATAGAATTATATGTTATTATGTTCATTTTAAATCTCAATATTTGTCCTAATTTCCTCACATTGTCTCTTGCCTATGAAAATGAGTGGACGTCCCTTTTCTCTCCCCAACATGCGTAATTGCAATTTGCAAGAGCTAAACTAATTTTACGACACAGGAACACCTGTATTCATCTCCATATTAATAGAAAACAGGAGGTATAAATCCCAATTTTCCAGCAGCCAGTGTCAGGGAAGATGTTCCTTGAGGGAGAAGGCTGTCTCTTCTCGACTAAAATATTGGTGCCCCCCCCCCCCCCCCCCCCCGCTCTCTCCCCATAGGAGCCGAAATCAGATATCATAATTATGAATGGCACCCAATCTACATCACTGGGCTTGACACTTCTAATATTCATATATGCCAATGCACATTTAATTTTCCACTGTTAAGGTGCTCTCAATGTTGAGTTATAGTTCTGTGTGGCCCCGCTGTAGAACACAGGCCCCGGTGAGCCTCATTTAGCGATGGAAAAGAGTGCTTTGACTGATGGGCTCATTTGGATTAAGCACAAGCACTGTGTCCTACAGCATCCCTTAGAAAAGAGCAGGGAAAAAACTTTTACACAATTTTGTAAAATATTTCTAAAATGTATTAATCTCAGCCCAAGATGAAGGAAAACTCATAGCGAATATACATCAGCACATCATCACTTAACATTTTAGTAATAAGGCACATTTAGAGCTACATTTTTCTTTTCAATCTTTTGCTGCATAATGATCATTATTATCAGAAATGGAACAATTAGCATGAGGCTAACTCGGGGCTTTGTCTGCGCTCTTGCGTCCCTCTCTGTGCTTGTCATTAGCAGGAAAGCACAGGAGCCTTTGTCAGGTCAGGCTCAACAAAGCTGTGGCTGTTGTAGGTGGCCTACGTTGCCTCATTAGGAACAGCATGAGCAGTGGTCTAATGAACTTAAGACAATGCTAATTAATGGACGAGCACAAAGGCTTAACATTTTTAGAAAGTGTGAGGCACTGAGTCTGCATGTATGACAGCGTTTAAGCCACCGTAATCCGCTTCTGATGTGGCACACGGAGCCTCGACCTCCCAGCACTGGGGCGGGTCACGGGGAGCAGCTCCACACCTCCGCTGATATAGTCGCCTGTGACAATCCTTTATGGGCTGATAAAGTAAGGGAAGTCTCTCAAGGAACGGTGCACTGACTTGGTGGAGGATCTCCCAGCGGAGCAGGTGTCAGGGTTGTCTATCAGAAGGCTGAAAGGAGAAAAGGGACGTGCTGCCGGGCTCTATTGTATCCCGGTTGTCATTGACTGATCGGGTCCATTTAGCTGGCTTTCACAGGGAATGAAACCACCTGAATAGATGAAAGCAAGACAGCCTTCCCTACAAACAAGAAGCCCTGGAATATTCATGGAGGATCTGTGAGGAAAAGATTAATGTATTAGAAATTAAAATGGGACCCGGACGTATGATCTTGCTCTAACACTTGGCCAGACCTGTGTCACCCACCGCTAGCGCCTGAAGTCAGCACATGCTGCTGCCAAGGTGGAGAGGAATCATTAAGCACCCGGCCATTGTGTGAGCAGAATAATCAACCTCCCCCCCCTCCCCATTCTTTCCCGCAGCACTGACAATGAATAATTCTGGAGCCATTTGCAATGTTAACGGCACCTATCTGGGCCATCCATGCCTTTATGATAAGAGCTCCAAATATGCATTTCAACAGTCTGAACAGAAGCTGCTTCGCCGGCATTTCAAAGGACACCTGTCAGTCATCTGAAAGAGCTGTCAGTCTCTGTCACGCAGCAGTGCCGGTAAAATGGCCCAAAAGATAATCTTTACTCTCTCTCTTTCTCTCCCTCCACCCCTCTTTTTCAGATCAGAGCAGCTACATTTGCAACGGCGTGACAAGTGATTTATACTGGAAAATAGATTGTGTTTAAACTGAGAAAAGGGGGAGTTTATTCTTTTAAGCTTGCTGGTGTAAAGCTGTATCAAATATGCTATCGTAAATGTGATCTGGGCTACACTGAATGCCATTTGCAGTGATACCGCAGACCTAGAACGACTACCGAGCTCAAAGGTGACTTTGCTCGCTCCTATCTCTCTAAGCAGAGCCGTGCGTCTCTGATGGGCGGGATCAAACAGGTTTGTTTTTCCCAAAAGTTTGACCTTTTGTTGTTTAGAACTGGAATTAGGTGAAGACGATTGCTGTCATGCTGGACAAACACCACCAAGCTGTTGATGCAGAATCTTTCTTTGTTCAACCCCAAAAAACAAGTTTGTTGCGGATTGTACTTCCCAGGCTGCTCCACTGGCAAGGAGGCAAATGAAGCCTCCCGTCCTTCCACACGTAGACCAGTAATTTGTTAAGCATGGCTAACTTGTGCGCCACCAGCTGTTGATGATATTTACAGCTGAGTGCAGAGAATGTGTTTGGATCGGGGCTTGCAGGGCCGACGCGGCACCAGGCTCAGCCTCACTCTCCTCATGGCCACACACGGCACAGATCACAGTACCGTAATCTCACAATACAGAGGTGCACAGAATGACACCAAACTGAATTCCACATTGCCTGGACAGCTTGCTGGCTCAGCAGAGGAAAGAGTAGGCCATGTGGTTGTGATACAGTGATTTTGGCTCTGGAGAATGACCTTTAGAAGTCCTCCCCCTCCAAGATACCCTCTCTCACCCTCCAATATGTGCCCTGCAAGAGAAGCAAATAAAGGGCCCTGTTGTTTCCCTGCGTAACAACACTATCTGAATCATGAAGAGACCAAAGCAAATTTATGGAATATTATATCACGCATACAAGACATCAGAAGCACATTTCTTTCACTGCAGTGCACTACAGTTGTCTAAAACTGCCTTCTCTGTGCTCCTGGGAACTCTGCCAATAGCCAGAGTCACTTCAGTTCATGCAGCAGAGGCCAATACAAAGCTCTGTGGAAACCCTTATGCTTACCCATCCAAAATTCTTGTTGTTTTCAATCTGACCATTTTCACACAGAACAAACAGCAATTTGAGGAGCAATTTGAATTTTGGGCACTCCTCTTTGTCACATAGTTTCCACACCATGTCCATTCCGCCAACAATCTCCTCATTGTAGCCCAGGGAGGACATGGTTCAAGCAGTGAGTCACTCGATGAATGTTCACTTTCATTTCAGAGCGCAGTCGGCTGGCTTAATCCCTGATACTGAACCCTGACTCACCAGGTCTTCTTTAAGATTGAGCGTTATGTCCTTCTTCCATTGTGAAAAAAGGACTTGCACTTGCACTTTTGCCTATATAAAATTAATCTACATGCTCGGTGATGAAATTACATGTGGCAGAAAGACAACAGGTCTGTTGTGAACAAAAGCATCACAAGGAAACTCACTGAAGGCAAATGAGCATGTGTTCAAATCACTCACGAGTGAATGAAACCTTCTGAGTTAATCGAATGAAGTGAACAAAGGAACTAAAGCGAGTCGAGATCTGCAGTATTTTTTTGCCGTTTTGAAATCTTCACACAAATGAATGTCAATAGATGAGCTTGTACAACAGCTTTCTTACAAATTATTCAGTGACTACAATTTTGCAGTTGAAAAAGTCACACGCAGAAAGCCATTCACCTGAGTCACAAATGAGTATGTAATTGAGTCCTCAGGGAAAATAACTCAGCTTAACTACTGGAAATAATGTGTAAATTCAATACATTTCCTAATGAGCTCATTTGAGTTCGCTGCAATTATATGTGCTAGTCTAGGTGCACATCGAATTCTGCAGCTGAGTTGAAGTGAATAAAACCGCAGCTCCCTTGTATTCATTAAAATTAGCATATGGACCTGTCAACACTTCTCATAGGCACGTTGTAACAATGCCATTTAGCCCTGCATCAAGCGATGCCAGTAGAATGAAAGCATGCGGTGGGTAAATGCCTCCCCACCTCGAGCGATAGGGGTGGAATAGGACTGGCAGTGCTGGCTCTGACGCACAAAAGAAGCTGCTTTTTAACAGCCAGGCCCTGGCCTCTGACCAGGGGCCATGCACATCAACAATGCTTACACTCCACCATACCTTCCAGCTACTGGCCCAGCCGACCATCTATATGCACACAGTGAGACACAGAGGGAGACAAACAATGCAGGCGAAAGAAAGACCAAGATGGTCTGTGCATGTGTGGGAGCACACAGCATAGGTATGGAGGTGGGCACCCAGGTGGCGAGGGCAAGGAGCACAGAAGTAAAGATCTACGTGAAGTCTTTATTCTTCTTTGTCTTCCATGGCTGTGTGCTTTAGGATTTAAAAAAAAAATCTCAATAATGACACCAAAACCAATAAAAAACACAATGCTCTATTTAAAAAAAATTCTAAGTATATCTCTGGATACAATAAAATAAAAATAAAAATCCATCTCGGAAGATGCCAGGAATGAGAGCCCATGAAGAAAGAGCTCCTTTATTGTTGTTTGTCATCATTACACCGAGGCTGCCAGTGAGAGACGGCATTGTTGCGCGGTGGAGCACACGAGGCCCGAGTTGCATTGTTGTGCCAGGATTTTAAAACAGGCGCGAGTTATCAATAGACCACAGACTATTCAACTCACTCAGCTGTGCCACTCGATACACTTCAGATCCTCAGAAGCTGAACAGCCAAGCATGATCTCACACAATTGGGCTGTTTTTCTGACAAACACTTTGTCTCCCAATGGATCCAGGTCTATGTGTGATGGATAGATGGTACCATCATTCAAAGCGCTCAGATTTCCTTTCAGCTCATACTCTTCATACAGTAGCATCAGCCGGATGACACTATTTAAATGCATTAAATGTCATTAGAAATTTCCATTTCTAATGCTAATAGCCTCACTGTGTTAAGACATAATTAACCCCGCAAGTTGCTTATGACAGCAGAAAGAGTGTCTGTGAATTTTGCCCCATAAAATAGGACACAGAAATAAAAGATATGCTCGGAGGAGGACAAGGCCTCTCTTCTGCTCCTCACTGATCTACACACCGTGATTACCTGCAGGAGAAAAGCAGATGTAAAGGCCTTGGGCTGGCTTTGATATTTCCGTCTTTCGTTTGTCTGCTTTGACCTGGACTACATCTAACAGACCTAGACTGGAGGTCAGTCGGAATCAAGGCAGGAGAGGAGAGGAGAGGGGAGGAGAGGAGAGGAGAGGAGAGGAGAGGAGAGGAGAGGAGAGGAGATTAAGAGCTATAGATGAATATGTATTTTCTAATCCTTTTTTAACCCAGATGCCCACCCTTGAAATGGCCAAGCACATAAAGGTTTTGCTTCCTCCTTTCTGTCTCCCTCTCTCAGACAGACACACTCATTATGGCTAGCTTTTCTTTTTTCTTTTGGCAGGTATTTGGTTCCATTAACACTCCCACCCAGCCATAAAAGAACTGTGACCAACTTCATTCTGTCAAAGGCGCTTATTAAAACTTTACATATTCACACTTCTGTGGAACAGTGCCTTAATGAGGATGAAGGAAGACTCTCCTACATTTGTCCTCAATTTATGACAAACTATAGCCTATAAGGTGTCGAGGACTGGAAAAAGGTACTCTGCTACAGCTGCACAGCTTCTCAAATATGTATATGTATATATATTTGAGAAGTCCGTTCATTGATGTGATTATTTTGTGAAGAGGTGGTTAAAATGTAAAAATATATATATATATATAGTGTATAAGTTTAGAGTTGAAAGAATTTGGCATGTAGAAAATCAGTCAGTACAGCACGATGAATCTTCTGTGTATCAAATACTAGTGTCTGATGCATAGTACCGTCTGTACTCAAGCACCTATTTTGGTTTTCTGAATGGTAAAAAGTACCTCGCACTACTTTTTTTTGACCACCTCCATTGCAATTCCTGCAGGGCTGAGCAGGTTTATCATTACATCACCACTGCCTGACACACATGAAATATCCTGCACTGCACAAATCATATGGCCAAGGAATGCTGTCCACCCTATTTACTGTACAGCATACAGTAACATGTTTAAAAAGAAACATTCTGCTGTTATGCAGATGACACACAATTTTAGTTCAATGAAACAAGATCTGTTCATCGTTCAGAATCAGTTAGCTAAACTTTTTGGATCCTAAATAATGTGATCTAATGATATAACACACCGGACAGAATTACCTTGGCCTCCATCACCACTGCAAGGACGTTATCTTGTGAATTGTGAAATGTCTTTATTATAATTAAACCTCATTCATTTGACCTTTTCCCTGTAATGCTACCTGTAAAAGGACAAATCCTTTCAACTAATGGCTTTTACGCAAACACTCCATCCATCTGTTCCCTCTGTCAAATTCTAGAACCCATTGTGTCCCGCGAGTCAAAAAGTTTGCCCAGCCCTGCTTCAGCCAGATCTGCTCCAGAGCTGTGATGACTGCATTTATTTTTATTTACAGTGTATTTTCTCTTCACAAGTGATTGAAATGTTATGTTGCTGCATCCTAAAAGGAGGAATGAAAAGTTTACAATAACTGTTAACCTATCAGCAATTATGAATTTGTCAAAATCAGGCGAGTCATTTTCATATCATTGCAGAAATAATAAGAGTGAGTAATTTGCAGGAAATTTATTCAGGTTGGGTGCTAAATATGGAGATGAACATCAGTGATTCTGGATTAAAAGTTCAACCTGACAATTATATATCATCATGGTATTTAAATCACATGTTAAGTTGTATTTAATTAATATGATAATACACTAAATAAATGTACTCATTGACAAACAGTTACGTGGCTGACCAAGCCCAGCTACTGCAGGGATTTAAACTGCATTTTAAATCTCCCGTGGGTTTCAATGACAGCTCAGAACCGTTTCCCAAAACATGTTTTTGTGTGTAGAGTAATACAGCCGAGCTCAAATTTCTCTCGCTCCTTCAAGCGCAAAATACAAAAGGCCTAGGCTGCCACTACCTGATTCAATCAAGTGTGTTACATTGTATACCCATGGGCAACAAGGCAACTTGTATTTTAATTAATAAAGTAATACCCTGGTCTCAAAGCCTTGAACCCTGGCATTCTTGCTGCATAAAAAAAAATACTCCCAAGATCCCATAAAATATGCTGGAAGCAGTTTTCCACACACCCGTAATCATACAACTGCATTTGATACACAATGCTCGAAACCAAAGCTATAGCATTGTGAGGCACAAAGGCCTTACATGAGTGCAGATATATGTATTTTGTAGTATTATACATCTCAGGAAACAAGGAAAGTAAGTTCTGGTATATGCCACGATCCAGGTAAAGATGCTACAAATACTGAAGGAACCCAAAATAGCTGTATTATATAAAAAGAAGAAGGGAACATCCCATTGAAGCAGTGCACATGGTGCGGATGAAAGTTAATGTTAAGGGCTATAAAGACAGAGACATGGCCGTGGGTGCAATGTTGTGAGGAATAACATGCACAGTGAAGGGTAAAAGCACGCTTCCTTGGAGATTCTGGACCGGAAAGAAGCCTCGGGGAGCTGAAGGGCTCGTGGGACACGGGCTGTATTCAACCTTTCTCTGTAGCCGCACAGCATAGCAACAAGGGCTGATGGCACTCTTACAGTCCAGCATGAGAAGCACTGACTCATTTGTTCACACATAACAAACATGTTAACTAAGCATACAAAAAGTAAGCAAACATGTGAAATAAGTTACGCTTACGCACTATAGTCAATTGTATTATCGATTAACGGCGTCATCAATGAGACAGGAATGATATTCTGATCTGCGCATACAGACCAGATCCCCAATAATTGCTGTCACTAAACTTCACAAGCTAATTATTGAATCATTTATCATTTTAAATTACAACTGATACAATGTGAAGCAATTTTAAAGCAATTTTTCTGAAGTCACAAATGTAGTATTTTAACAGAACAAACATTTTAATTAGATAACATAAGCTCAGCCACAAGTAAATCTAAAGTGATTATTCCTGCCCTGAGAGAAAGGCTGTCTCTGTCAAAAGGTCAATTATGGCCCCAAACCGGCATGCAGTGACAGTGACCTGGAAGCGCTGCTGATGACCCTACATCCAGGGGCCCAAAAGAGTTGATCATCTAACATGCTGGATGCCCGGAGCCATGGAAATCTGACATTTGTCTTTATTCAAATGAACACAAACAATATGCATCTCATGCCTCTCGCTAACCTGTGCCAACTCTAAAGCACAGAGACCAGCAGTCTTACCACATTGTCCTCCAATCCAGGTCCGTGCCCGTCTCTGTGAATACAGCCGCACAGCAGCCAGACACTGAACCTGCAGAAAGAGCAGGCTTCACAAGCATCCACACACACACACTGGTCATCTGGTCTACACTGTCAGGGGAGGGAGATTCCATAGGGAAGTAAAGTAAATGCTTTACTAAAAGTCAATCAAATTAAAAAATTAGTAAAGTAGATCAAATATCTTTATCTACTGTGAGAATGGAGCTTGTTGAGGTGAATTTGCACAGCGAGCGCCCACATTCTCAGGAGTCGTCTTGTGGGTTTGGTTTTGCATCTTACAACTGTTTTTGTTTACTCTGAACATTAACGGTAACACTAAGACAGAGTGTCCACTGTTTACTTAGCCATATAATATTTCCCCTTGAAATTGATGGAGACATGGAACTTAGACATGGAGATGCTAAGTTCTGCTGATTCCTTAAATAGACAACTGCTAAATGGTTTTAATGTGCGCGACCTCGTTTGCACTTTTCAAAGGTGGCCAAAAAGTCCCTTGCTGGAGATTATAAATAATTATAAAATAATGATAAACAATCTCAATTATTTTAAATATTAAATGTCAAACATTCTCACGAAAAATCAATACCAACAATTAATGAATCTTTATAAAACTTTTAAACTTCCCAAATCCACAGTTCAAACTCTCATCAAAATTTGATTCGCTCCAACTGAGGTTATAAATCTGCAAATTAGTCCTGATCACATACTTGAATTTTTAAAGCATGCAAAGTAAATTCCTTCAACAGATGGTCATCGTTTGTTTTTTGTTTTATTTTTTAGTTTGCTCAAATAGGAACAAACCCCATATTTGTGGGGAATTGAATCAGGGGGGTTTTCAACTGTCAGTCTGCTGCTCCAGTGAGTATTTACCGCAGCAGAACACAGTTTGTGGGATTTACTCAACATGAAGTACTTCGGTCATGCTCATCGTATTAACAGAACAGCGCGTCTAGCTGACGTGTTTTTAATAGATTTGGGACAGCATTGACAAGAATTGAGCAGCACCAGGTTTTTACTGTAAAAGCAATATATATTGCTGTTATATAACAGTGAGGATCAACTTGTTGTTTAGTGTGTATATTCATTAAATTAGCTGTTTTTATTCTTTATCCGTCAAAATATGACCAGCATCTTTCACACATGTTCTCCAATATGAGCCAATTTACTACACTGGAGTAAAAAGCTTTTCCAAAACAAATCTATAAGAAGGTTATTGCCGTAACGACGGTGTCTACACAGTAAATTCCCTCTGAATAGCACTTGCCTGAAGCCACACCCAGCGCAGTAAATGTTTATCCATGTGGACTTCCCATCTCATGCTGTTTTGTCCGTGTGTGCAGAAGGTAGCGGCCTGGCCTGGAACTGTATGACACAGAGCAAGGGCTCTCGTGGCTTCAGGGCGTTTCGCAGAGCATGATCATGAAAAGCAGAAACACGAAGAAAACTGCAAAAGGTTGAGCCGTAGAAATGTCTTTCTGCAGCACATCAGTTAATTTCCTCTTTTTCCCTTTGGATCCACATCACTTTCCTATTATGTTTTGAACACAGTGAAAGCAAAATACAAATCGTGCTGCTGGGGGGGGAATCATTACAGCCTCAAATGAGGAAAAAATGGATACCAGTGAAAAATGTAAGCGAATTGCTATTTTTCACATCTTAATTCACATCACAAGGAACCGAGAAGAAACGCACGCTGTGTGTCAGATTGGTTTGGTACCTTTTGCCCCAAGCCATGCAGCACACACTGATATTAGTTTTAAATACAGATTGCTGGGCAATAATAGAGCAGAAGTGTCCCTGCCTGCCGCGTGGGCCTGGTGTGGTGGGAACTGTTGTCGGCTCGCCGAGACAGCTTCAATCAAAAAGCTAAAATAAATGTGATTCTTTGGGCTCTGTCGACTGTAAACTGTTATTGATCCCAACAAATGAAATTTGTTCTCGTTGATCGATCAAACACATTATCTGTGTTTTCCAGTTTATTACCAGAAAGTGGAAACTCAGGAGGCATCAGTAAATAGAGTTGGGTCACCCCGGGTAGATTCCTTTCAAGCTAGAAGGGCTGTAACAACAGCCGACCAAACACAAGTACTTGTACTTAAAGGTAATGGACCTGCATCATGACTAAACACTCAGTGCCTGGGGTGTCTAGAAGTGGAAAGCACTTCTGTAGAACCTTCAAGGTCTGGAGATACTTGTGTATGTAGTGTATATTTGCCCTCCTCTCCTCCACCCTTGCTAATACCCCCCCCCCCCCCCCCCCACCTTCCTTGCACACCAACGTACAAAAGCCTTCCAGCTGGCACCCGCCGCCTGTATTTGGCAGGTTTGTAGCAACATGAGAATTAAACCTATATTGCGACAGCTACCATTTCTCAAATATCAGTGGAGTCCAGCACTTCACCAGGGACCGTTGAGAGGGAAGCATGTCAATGGGACAAAAAGCTCCTTCTGGCACTGCTCCACGCTGCAGCTCGGCTCACTGCTGCCGGAGCAAAGTTCTCCTAAGGAAGGAGATGAAAAGGAAAATACAAGGATGGGATCTCAATCACTTTATTCACTCATCAACAGTAGAATTGATGTGTGTTCAGTACTAAGAGCTACAGCATAATAAGCGTTTGGTGTTGAAGTCAGTGTTGCTGTAGTCCCTCATCATTTGATCAGATTTGTGTTTTAGTTCCTATTTTTGGTGTAGTTTTAAAATATTAGTCAACAAGGGCATTCAGCGCAAAGCAACTCTCGATATATAGTATTTTACACAAACAAAACAATCTGTTTTTAAGATAAGTCTTTAATCTAACTTTGTCATCTAAACTTTAGACAAAAAAAGGAAAAAGACATTTAAAGTAACTTTTGATTTTCTAAGCACATTTTTTTAGAATGAAATCTTAATTTAGGGCCTTGCGCCTTTTCCACAAGCCTAACTGTACTGAGAATGTCTCTGAATGGAGAAACTTGGTCTCAGGTGTCATTTAAATCTAAATTCTGAAATAAATGCACCCTTTTATGTGATATAATCCATTTAACATTTTCTTTTGCAGAGGTGTTGATTTTACTCTTATGGTCATTGTGAATGTTGCATCATGGTATTGAATTGGAGTCGGCGTATACTCAGGTACTATATTCTATTTAAATTTAATTTTTGTAATTAAATGTAATTATCAGGCAGCTTTAAGTTTCCTTTGTGACGTGAACATGAACCCTCAAACTGCACTTTGTTATTGAGTTTCAGTTACCATGTTGAAAACGGCACTGCATCAAGAATCGTCTCAGATCAGTGAAATCAGCAAAGAAATGCAACATCCGGAGTTATATACAGTTCATAATACAAGAAGTGAGAAATGGTTTGATGGTTCTTCTATTTGTTTTATTATCGCTGTGTGAGGTTCACAAATCTCACCAGAACTTCGCTGAAGCTTTCCTCCTCTGTCTCTTTGCATTTCTTCACACTAAACAGTCTGACAGCTTGTCCACAAAACAGGGACAGCCTTACTAGAAATACGACCACCCAGCCCTCTACAGTGATAGAGTGGCTCTGATAGCTCCTTTATTATGGAAAATTATTTTAAACAGCATAAAACTGCAGAGGCTCATTTTTCCCATGTTTCTGCCACTATCACTCCAGCTATTGATAAGATGTCTAAATTTATTGCGGAATAATTCTGCAGGAAAAGAGATAAAAGGTTGCTGAATAAAATATGAGGCAAAGGCTGTAAATTGTAGCAATGCATATCATTTCATTCAAATGTAGGACGCAATTACCATCTGCTACACTCATCAGTCCCCTCCTTTATGACTTAATTATATGTTTAATGCTATCAGATCAAGGAAAGGGCAAAACAGATGAATGAGAAAGAAGGAGGAAAGATTCCGCAACAAGACAAAAGGCAGATGAAAAGTAACATAAAGGGATGGAATTGATTTCATTCACCAGGAAATAGAAAAGTTAATTTAGATACAATTGTCTCTCATCCCCTGTGCCTTTGTGAGATAATAAACGCAGCATGTTGCCGATAGGTCTCATATCAGTCAAACAATGGAAGTCAAGTTCTTCAAAAATGAAAGTCTTCCTGCATTCATTCCGAGAAGGCTGCAAGTTGATGAATCACAGTGTTGTATGATCATTGCAAAAATTTCAGGCCGTGAAATTGACACATTTATGTGTAACAGACAGCCACAACATGTAATGAGCCTTTCATATTTTTATTTTTAAAAGCCGCTTCAAAGGTCATTTATAACACTTATGCATTTGGTCTAACAATTAGATTGTTTTCCTCATATTATTTGTTATTTATTATTATTTCAAAATTTCATTTCATTTCATTTTCTCACCGCTTATTCCGCTATCGGGTCACGAGCCAAGCTGGAGCCAATCCCAGCAGTCAATGGGCGAGAGGCAGGGTACACCCTGGACAAGCCGCCAGTTCATCGCAGGGCAACACAGAGACAGACAACCAGCCACACACACACTCACACCTACGGGCAATTCAGTGTCACCAATCAGCCTAGGCTGCATGTCTTTGGAGGTGGGAGGAAGCCGGAGAACCCGGAGGGAACCCACGCAGGCACGGGGAGAACATGCAAACTCCTCACCGAATGGCCACAAGCCGGAGACGAACCTGCGACCATCTCGCTGTGAGGCAACAGTGCTTACCACTGCGCCACCGAGCCGACCTACTTCAAAATTGTGAAATTAATTTATTTTATTGTAGTCTGTCCTGTGTGATGCCATCACCATGGCGAAATGAAATTTAACAATACAAAAACTTTTTGTTTGGATGCTAAACATGCACATCAGTGTTCACAAAGAAAACTGGGGCTGTCCAAATGGCTGTGGGCTAAAAAGCTAGCCAGTGGGCATCCCAGGTGCCAGCGGGCGCCGTTCTAACTCTGTACCTTTGGCCAGAACTCATTACAGGATGACATTTAGGACTGCTGCTGTCCATGCCAAGTCAGCCCTCTGGATTGAGACACATTATGTAGTTATTTTTTATGTCATACATTAAGTCCTGTGTCCATTGGGAACAAAATAAGCATCACCTTCATGTCACCTGGAAGAATTTGACCAAGACTGTGGATCATTTAAAAAGGGCATTACTTAACTTGTTTGGAAAAAATTTCAGATTCACAAAATAGAACTGAACTGAATCTCAGCCTGATCTGAAATGACTAGAGATAAAATCACACTTTGTTCGGCTATCAGTCTTAAAATCATATAAAAAGAGAATTTGCTCTTCTCCACTGCAGGATATGAAAGGATTTCTCTTGCAGTGTGTGCCGACTATTTCTTCCCCATCGGAAGAAATCATAGGAATAACAGAATTATCAAATGGGCTACAATTTGCAATAAAGCCAGAACTAAAAAACAACACCTAAATTAAATCACAGGGGCTTCATGCTTTTATACCATGATATTAAAACTACTCCTACATCAATGTCACATTATTAAGGATCCGTCCAAACATTTGCAAACACTTCCAATATCCATTAAAGAAATTTTCGTTTCTGTCTGTCAATTCAAGTTTAATTTTTATTTTTTTTTCAATTTATGGATTCATTGCAAAGGAAATAAGAAATGAAGCTAAACGATCATAATCCCAGCAGCCGGAGTTACAAGCATGAACGGATCTCAAGCGCCATCTTGTGGACATAAGGAAGTACAACACAGAGGCGTCATTATAATACGTTTACTGGTTTTGTAATTATAGGATCGGTATGAAAAATATATATAATACTTGAAATAAAAGAAAAGACAGAGATAATATGTAAGTGAGTCACAATAACACCGTCACAAAGTGAGCAGTCCACAGCGAGCCGGCAGTCTACAGAACATGAAATGAATCAATGGTATTAATCTGCTCTGTGTTATTAGGTATATTATAGTTAATTGCTCATTTGATAAAAACAGATTAAAGCTTTCAAACGGTGCATAACTTGTAGATATTTGCCTCAAAACTTCAAGATGTAACAAACAGGGAAAAGAATAGGAAGGAATGGAATGGAATTGATTATAAGTTAATTGTGTAAAGGTCTTCCTGATGAGAACCATCTGTCAAAACAAGCTGCACATTCTCTAATTCTAATCATAATTAATTTAGTGGCTAACAAATTGCATACATCATAGTTAGTACAGGGAAAACTACCGCAGGAACTGTTATGAAAGAAATTATCTCTAACAATGAAAGAAAATTACATCACATAACTAAATATTATACTTGTTTCCGCCAGCCATATTTCTTAATGAATTCTCTAATTAATTTAATTCATACAATGTGCATAATTTGTAGCTGAAAATGTCAGTGGGTCAGACTTAACCATATTGTTGCTGGCAGTCTGTTTCAATGAGTGCTATATTAGCACAACATGACCTCTACGTAAATTACACAGACCAACTGTTGTCATTTTAATTCCAGGGTCTAATTAACATGTTCTAAAGATATCAGACAGGTACATTTAGCTCATTTTACACATGCCAGAATTAAGGTTGAGATTTCCATTTGTCTTAATTCTGTGTAATCCCTTTGAAAAGAAGCAGCGTGATGTCACGGATGTCATTTATGACAAAAATGCTATTGGGTTTTTTTTCATGCTTTTTATATTAAGCATTGAACTTATATTTTGAGTGACTCAACACTCAAAAATTCTGAACTGCTGGAGCTGCACCCCTTCAGAGCCAACATCACCTCTGTGCAGGTAGAAAGTGCTTAATGTAAATTACCAAAGTGTTTCTAATGAAAGTGGGCTTTTTAGATCTTGCACTCAGCCCAGCCTTTCACACTATTTATTGGGGTCAACAGGCACAACTAAAAAATAGTTAGCAGATCAACTTAAAAGATGGCACTAAGGCGGCCGGTAGAGTGAAACTGTAATACCACTTAGTGAAACTGCATTACCCTTAGTGTGGTAAGGGTAATGATCTCGAACAGTCACCAAAGAGCAGCTGGTTTTCAGCGGGCTCGTATAAAATGTATGTTCCGTACTCTTTCCAAAAACATCAAGTTGATTTGATATAGAGTTCGGGTACAGTTGTTAGATGGGTCAAATATCAGTCCTCCACTGAGATGGTACAAGGCCTACAATTAGTGGTTTTCTTATGAACTAATTTATTGATCGCTTTCTTGATCAATGAATATGTTGACCTGTGAAAAGTCAAAAAATAGAAGAAGATTTCAACGTGAAGCCTTTGAATTGCATGTCTGACCAACAAAACAAGATCCATTTATGGTAACATCTAAGAAATTAATCATTTAATGACTACAGAATAAAGGAGTAATGATTCCAGTTCTTCACTCTGTTCTATATGTGACAGCAATGCAGACACCTGCATCACTGTTAATCAAATCTCTCACCTCTGACTGTCTAGTGTTTCTCCTGATGTTAATTTTGTTTACTGTAAGGAAAATACAATGAAATTTGCTAAATGATGTCATCATAAGTGCAAACTTAGCAATGGATGAATAAATGAATACATTTCCCAGTAGAAGGCTGATATAAGATAGCACGTGCATTGCAGGGCTCCAGGGCTATCCTGAGGCCAATCATTTAGCTAACACACTAATGAAAGAGTGTGTAGTGAGGCTAAGGGCAGCCACCATGGGAGGTTCCACTCCCCTCCCTCCTCATGTCGGGGACTTTTAATAGCCTGGATGGAGCCAATGGGAGTCCCAGGAGAGGCCTGCTGATGAAGGAGAAAACCTGTCGTCGCCTTTACTAATCACTGGCTAATGGCTGCAGAAACACAGGTCTTAAATGTGATTGGATGTGCGCGCCTGTGTGTGTAGGTGTGTGTGTGAGTGTATGCGTGTGCGTGTGCGTGTGGGTCAGATTCAACATCACCATTCCATGACAAATCTATTTTTTTTTCTTTTGACATTACAAGGCCAAACATTAATCCAAATATAAACAGCCCCTGCTTTTAATTCTGCAGCCACTAAATAGCAACAAACTCAAAAATACATTTAAGAAGATGATAAACCAAAATATATTTCCTTCATCATACACAATAAACAATAATAATACATTTTATTTATATAACGCTTTTCTGAAAACTCAAAGATGCTTTACACATTACATTTGAACTTGTTATTATAAAAATGATTAAATAGTAAAGATATCCCCCATTTACTTGGGCACATGCTCCAGTATTCCTCTGCTGTGCACCCGCATAATCTCATATAAATATTAGCTTTTGTTGTTCTGACATATTGAATTGATTATTGATATTATTGTGTACACACAGCAGACAGAAACTGATTTGAGTTTGGGCCCTTCGCTCCAGCAGAGCTTCATGTCTGGCAAGGCCCCTGAGATGAGGCGCCTTCTTTCAAAATGTGATAATCTATTAACTATTTAGACATTAATTACTCATGATTACTTCAAAAGTACATTTTGTAATTGTTTATTCATATTTCATTTCGTTTTTCAACGATAAATTAGTGAATTGACGCATCTGTCAAAGCGAACCAGCGTTCTGTGTCTCATGAAAGTCTGAGCCGCGACCTCGGGCGGGGCGGGACTAAAGCGTGAACCGGCTTGCCGTTCTTGCTTCTGATTGGCTGGCTGTGAGTGGCTTGTCGGCGGAATTTCCCTGTCATTGTGCCCAATCAGGTTTTACCGACAAGTGGCCGTCGTCTGCTGACGTCACGGTCGCGGTGTCGAGATTGAGCGAAGAAGCTGGCAAGTGGAGTTTCGCCTCGCGTTGAAGAAGAAGAAGAAGAAGAAGAGTGAGTTTAAAGCTCCGGACATGATGTCCAACTATGACCGGAGGTCTCCGGAGACACGCGTGGACACTTCGGCCGCGGTGCGGACGTCGGTCGCCGCTGTGTTTACGACCTGCTTCACTTCTTAGCACGCCACGCAGGCAGCTGGTTCCTCCACAGACACGACAAGTTTACCTCGACTCACAAGTAGCACTTCCTGCACGTTACTTTGACGTTTCTTTATTGTTCTTTTAAAACGAAAATGATTCCGATTCGGAGGTACCTCCGGGGCAGTGGGCGGGTCCTCGCCTTTGTGTTCGTTGCGTCTATCGTTTGGCTTCTTCTTGACATCGCTGCACTCCGCTTATCAATAGACGATGTGAACAGTAAACTGCTGAAGGAGAAAGTGATCCGAGAGAGAGAGCTTCTCAAGCAGCAGTCCCGAGTCCCGCTCGGGCCTAACCCGGACCCTGACCCGCTCAGGGGGGGTCAGAAACAGGACCTGCCGGCCGTGGGTCCGCAGAGTCACTCTGAGCTCCACCCGAACGAGGTTCTCTCTGAGCATAAACAAGGAAGCGCCTCGCTGAATGTCCCAGTGATGAAGCAAGGAGAAAGAAGCCTGGATCCCAATGGAGGACGGGGAGACGGAAGCAAAGCGGAGCGTGGCTCCAACGAGGCGATGCTCAACGAGGTTCTGTCAAACATTGCCAAAGTGCCACCTGGTGTTCAGGAACGCACCGATGCCCCCCCACCGGCATCGACATCCACGAAGGGACACGTGCACGGCGGCGCAGAAAAGACAGCGGCGAATGGGGAAGTACAGAGTAGAGAGAGAGAGCTCTACGCCGAGGAGACAAGTGTCCTCAGGGCGACCAAGGGACGCCCGGCGCCTGAGACCGACCTGAGAGCAGGTGGGGGTCCCAGCGGCGTCCACAGAGTGTCCTCGCTCGACGTGACTCTCAGTCCCAGAGATGCCAAAGCGGTCGGCCAGTTTGGCCAGGCAGCGCAAGTCGGCAGCGACGAAGATGCAGAGGTGAAGAGGAGGTGGAACGAAGGGCATTTTAATGTCTTCCTGAGTGATAAGATCCCGGTGGACCGCGCCGTCCCGGACACGAGGCCTGAGACGTGAGTCCTCTCCTGCACTCCTCCCTCTCGCGCTGCTGGCATTTGCAAACCTGCCCCGTTGCCGTCTTCCAGGTGTGCCCAGGATCTGGTCCACGATGGTCTGCCGACCACCAGCGTGGTTTTCTGTTTCGTGGATGAAGTGTGGTCCACGCTGCTCCGCTCCGTGCACAGCGTGCTCAACCGATCGCCACCGCACCTCCTCAGGGAGATCATCCTGGTGGACGATTTCAGCACCAAAGGTGACGCAGTTATTTCTGAGCGATTGTCTGCTGGGTGACGTTGTGATGACTGCAGCAGTGCTGTGGATGACGATGCTGAGCGTTGGGCTTTTATTACGAGCGCTCGTTGGTGTGTTCATAGCTCACCTTTTTGAGTTGCGTGCGCTTTTGTCTGCTGCTGTTGTGTTTTTTATTTGTTTGTCATGTTTGGTCAGACTATCTCCGGGAGCCGCTGGATGCTTACATGTCCCAGTTTCCCAAAGTGCAAATCATTCGTCTGAAGGAGCGTCAGGGCCTGATCAGAGCCAGGCTGGCCGGAGCTGCTGCAGCCAAAGGTAGCCGGTCCTTCCGGACCTTTTCCATCTAGTTCACATGAACTACCTGACAGGTGTTGATGAAGTGTCCTCGAGGGGTCGGGCATGTAACAGGACAGAGTGCAATACGTTCTGGAGTTGATTCTGGAATTTTCTTCACTTTGTGAACATTACAAGAAGAAAGTTATTCAACTATTTTAGTCAATTATTCCTAAAGGCCTTGAATGGCTTCCTTGGAATTGGAATTGAGGAAAATGTAACCGAGAGGGAACCACTGAGTTCTTTTAGTTCACATTCTTTAATTTTGTCATTTAACTCAAAACATACTACAGATTTGCATAAAATAATAATAATAATGCTGCATTGGATTTATAGAGCATTTTCTAGACACCCAAATCACTTTACATTGTGCATTATTAATTCACTCCACACTTGGTGGTGCTGAAGCTACTATTGTAGCCACAGCTGCCCTGGCAGACTGACAGGAGTGATTTTCTGTCAGTCTGCGGCATCGTGACCACGCAGGCAATGTGGGCGACGTGTCTTGCCCAAGGGCACAACAACAATGTGCCGGGAATCGAACCGCCGACCTCTCGATCATAGGACGACCCGCTCACCGTCGCCTCAAAATGTTCTTCGTTGATAACCATCAGAATTAGGAATATGAACTTTTTTTCACCTGGGATGAAGAATCTTTCTGAAAAATGGTTAAAAAGTGATTCAGGTCAAAAAATATAAGTTCATAAAAAATAGTTCATGTCAGTTTCTTGATTAGGTGCCTCTGTCGAATTAAGACTGTGAATCTTCCGTCTGTGCTTGTCAGTCCATAAGTGCCTCCTGGACGCTTCACCTGCTGCTTCATCCTCTCTGTAAAAAGTGGATGTAACTATTTTAGTGAGCCGTTTTGTTTTCCAGTGATACTCTCTTAGAATATTATTAGACCGATTATTAGACCTTGAGTAACGACTTCAAGCAGGAGGAGGGAAACTTGAAATGCTTTTAGAACTTTACACTCAAACACAAAATATTGTTTTGCTCTATTTGAGCATCCAAACAGTTTAAAGATGCACCACTGCCTGCATTTTAGTAGATGCGTGAATGAAATGGAATCCAATTCACAAGTTCATGTGTGGAATAAATAGTTGTGACAATGGCAGTACTGAAACGCGAGAGCATTGACACGTCACTTGTGTTGCGCTCATATTTATCATGTATTCTTTTTGAGGTGTTGAGAGCAGACCCGTCTATTTGTTTAACTGGAGCAGGATGTTTGCTGTCACACACACAGGCGAGGTTCTTACCTTCCTAGACTCCCACGTTGAATGCAACGTGGGCTGGCTGGAGCCGCTGCTGGAGAGAATCTATCGGGATCGGAAGAAGGTGCCTTGTCCCGTCATTG
The DNA here is from genome assembly GCF_040956055.1 of Brachionichthys hirsutus. Classification (NCBI taxonomy): domain Eukaryota; kingdom Metazoa; phylum Chordata; class Actinopteri; order Lophiiformes; family Brachionichthyidae; genus Brachionichthys; species Brachionichthys hirsutus. The sequence continues at coordinate 458,206 of NW_027180327.1, read as the reverse complement.
AAGTCATCAGCGATAAGGACATGAGGTGATTCAGCACGGCCAGACACAAGACAGGAAAGCCACACGACATCCCGACATCCCGGCATCCTCATGTTTTCTGCCAAACTGTGACTCGCGTCTCTATTCTGCGTCTCCGCTCTCAGTTACATGCTGGTTGATAACTTCCAAAGAGGCATTTTCAAATGGCCTTTGGTGTTTGGCTGGAGCCCACTACCAGAGGAGTACATCAGGAAGCACAACATAAGCATCTCTGATCCCATCAGGTACCTAAACTGTCAGTTTTCATCAGTATATTTTATCACTGCCGTCATTTCTTTTGTAAGTTTATTCATATTTCATGCAGATGTCCAATCATGGCTGGAGGCCTTTTCGCCATAGACAGGCAATACTTTTATGAGCTGGGCGCCTATGACCCTGGTCTGGACGTATGGGGTGGGGAGAACATGGAGATTTCATTTAAGGTACGTCACATACGTGATGCGAAATTAAGTGTGTGGGAGCTTCTCTGACTTTAATCCTTATCCTTTGTGCTGCTATTCCAACAGATCTGGATGTGTGGCGGGGAAATCGAGATTCTCCCTTGCTCTCGAGTGGGACACATCTTCAGAGGGCAGAATCCTTACAGCTTCCCCAAGGACCGGCAGAAGACAGTGGAGCGTAACCTGGCGAGGGTGGCAGAGGTCTGGCTGGACGAGTACAAGGTCCTCTTCTATGGTCACGGGTACCAACACCTTCTGGATAAAAATGTCATCGACATCGGCAACCTCACTGAGCAGATAGAGCTGAGGAAGAGGCTCCAGTGCAAGAACTTTAAGTGGTACCTGGAGAACGTGTATCCGGATATGGATGCTCCCTTAGTCAAAGCTGAGGGTCTGGTATGTAGATAACAAAACTTTGTTTGTGTTTACTTTAAAGATCTCTTGAAAACAAGACTATGCGACTGTTCTAGAAGAGCACAGACTAGGAAATGAGCACAACAACAAGCCCTGTTATCATGCTCAGCTCTAAATCAGTAAAAAAGAAATGTTTGCAGGGTTGTCTGCTAACATTTTCATTATCTACTTGTTCTCTGCAGATCTTCAACGTTGGTTTAAGGAAGTGCCTCACCCTGTGGAGGAATTTCCTCATCTTGGACGTTTGTAATCTCAGCAAGCAGGTAGGGTGTCTTTTTAGATTTCAAAGATGGACTACAAAAAAAACATCTTTTTTTTAATACTCCAGAAAATGTGCATATTGTGAAATTATGGCCCCATGATTATGGGAAACACACCAAGGTCAGAACAAGTCCAAGATGAGACCGAGAGTTTCTACACTTGGCCTGTTTGCAGCCGCATCATTTAAATTCTTTCAGGTTTCATGAAGCTGAGTTACAACCGTGCCCCCCTACACCCCCCCCCCCACCCCCTCTCTTGGGTTTCAGACTCAGCTTTTTAATTATACCTGGATGAAGCAAATTCGCCAGAAGGATATATGTGTTGCTCCCCAAGGCAAAGACAACAGTTTAACTTTACAGCCTTGCAACAACGCCAACACTGAACTCCGCTGGTTCCACAAATCATCAAACGCTGCTCTGGTATGTTGTCGGCGCTGCAAGACATTACAGGACTGCCTGCTGCTGCCTGTTGAGTATCAGGGCGTAGTTAGGAGGTGTCATTAATGATGTTTTCCTGTTTGTCTTTGTGAAGGAGGATCACCTCATGTCAGAGTTCTTGCCCTACATGTGCTTGGAGGCGAAGCCAAGGGATGACACTCTTCAGCTCGCAGCATGTACACCTGAACATGTATTCCAAAAGTGGCGGTTCACACGGTACCTTGCGCAGTGATGAGACTGGAATGACTCTTATGAGCAGGAACCTGCAGTGGTGTCACAGCACGGCCTGTGATCATGCCTCGCCTGTCCAGAGGAGCCTTTGTGGAGGGATTATGTGTGGTGTAACGTAAAGGGTGTCGGGATGTGCAATTTCTCTCATGAAACGTTATTATCAACATGGACAGAACTCAGATCTAAATGTTAGTTCCAGAGGAAAGACACAAATGTATCTTTTTTTTGAAGATTTGGACCAGAGTTTGCCAAGTTTTTAAAAAGATTTTCACAACTCTGGTATGTGGCTTTAAAAAAAAGATTACCGGTAAGTGCTTCCAGGAAGTGAAGGTGGGGGGGGCGAAAAACACTCGCACTAATAAGTTATTAAACACAACAGACCACTTTACTGCCAATAATGCTGGAAAAATAAATGGTGCTTCATGGACTCATGGATTTAAAATGTGAAACATGTTTTTCTTTGTGTGTCACATTTTCATGAAAACGAACTCTGGTAAGCTTCTGCTGCTCCGGCGTTAAACGCTGCTCCGTTACAGAGTCGACTTTCTCCTCCTCGCTCGCCCACTAGGAGGTGTTGGCTCCCAACACAGAACCTCTGCTGTGATTTTACAATACTCAAAACCTTTAAAGGAAACATGCGTTTTTCTAAAGAAAGTAAAAACAGAATAATCATGCTAAAGTTTTAATAGCATTTATCTTTATAGTTTGCTTCGTATCCACTAATGAGGACAGGTTAATATTTTACAACACTTCGCACTGAAGGGGTTAATGCATTAGCTGTTGCATGAATACAATCTACTTCTAGGTAGCATGATCATAAAGCCCTTATCTCAATTCAGTATTAAACCAAATAAAACCAAAGGAATGCTTAACTATGAGATGATTTAGTTTTAACAGATGTGAATATAAAAAGCGTTGTGACCTACAGAGAGGTTTTCAATATTAAACAGGTTGCCTGTTTGTTTTTTACATGTCAGCAACACAGATGTACACCTGGAACACTTTTAATGGTTGTCCTCCGTCATGCATCATGTCCTGAGAATCATCTCACAAATTCATCATGTACTCAAACTTGTCGATCTTCTGCTGGGTGTTCCCCTGACGAATCCTGCGGTAGGACACGGTGCTGTATTTGGAGGAGGTGAGGTGGTTGAAGGATTTCTGCTGATCGTCTTTTATCAGGAGAGGCAGAGTGGCGTAACCTGGGCTGGAGATGTGATGAAACTCCACCGGAGTCGGGATGTCGTGGTCTGTTTTTGGCTGCTGGTCGATCTGACGCTTCCCGTGACCTGATACCTGCCGCTCAGTATCTGCTTCCACACTCAGCCTTTTAGTTTTCTCCTCATTTAGGGTGTCAAAGGGAGGTTTTTCTTCCTGTGTGTCAAATAAATCTTCCTCCTCTGCAGGTCGATTAGCTGAAGTGAATAGAGAGGAATGGTTTATCATACATTCTGTAAACTGAAAGCTCCCTCTCAAACAGTGTTAAGTTCCCCTTACCTTTTTCTTCTGACGCATTTTGTTCAGGCAGCATTTGCAGGTCAGCTTCTCTATGGGCGCTGACATCTGACTCATCTCTGGGTTCAGGATGCTCAAAATCCCAAGACGAGTTTTCGTTTATGTCCAGATGAGCTTGGTCCTCATCACTCAAAAACACAGAGTCATCTCTCTCGGATTCCTCCGGTGTTTGGAGCGCCTCGCCGGTGACTCCACCGGTGATCCCCCGGACCTGGCATGTGACTGCTTCTTCCTCTGTGATTCTGCTCATCTGCATCTCCATCGCTCTGTTCCTCTGCTCAGTCCTCCAGCCTCAGACTTGGTTTTGCCACATTGTCTGCTCCAGTGCTCCTAGGCTGTTATCACAATACTAGCTTTCATCCTGCTTTGTCAAAGAGTCAAATCCGTCCTTTGCATTCAGCAGGCAGGAGGAATACTCTGCAGTACCACGTATCTCCCGAGTACATGACGAATCACAGAAGAACGGGGTTTTGTTGTGGCCCCAACAAAGACTCTTTGTGTCTGGCATCTGCACACGAGGTGATTGTGCTCGTTCTCCAGTAATCTCTGATGGATTACCACCCTCATTCTGCAGTGCTCTGAGTCTGGATTAACATTCTTCTATAGGTTTCCTTTACAGTGTTTCACAGCCTGAAGCAACAATGTGTGGACATTATGCTGAAGCTCAGCTATAAAGACTTTCACCTCATAAGTAAAGCAGCTGTTCATTACAAACCAGTCAGTGAACCCAGAGATTCAAAAAGGAGATTATATTTATCTAAAATACTAACATAATTACTAGATTTTTATACCTGAGGTTTAAAGGTCAAACTACAGAACAATCCACACTATGTGAGCCACAGAATTTATTCCTCGATCCTGTTAATCATTTCATGAGCCTCGACCCCAAGGTTTGCCCAGACTCTCAAACTGTTGATAAAATAACTATAAATGCACCAAAAAGGATGTTGATGCAATATTAATGGAAATCTAAAGACATCAAAGGCATCATTTCACTTTTACTTTCAGCATTTTGAAATGTTTCTCTCGATAGGTACTTTTCCTTGTGTGTGGCGTCGAGTGTAAATCGAACAATTTCAGCACTTTTACTGAGTAAAAGTAAAGGGATACTAAATGAGTTGCCTGCGTTCGACTCTCCTTGTTCTCGTGATTTAGTTTTAGAGTACAGTGGTCCATTCCAGTGTCCGCTTCAAAAGACATTTCAAGTGATCTTTTGCTCACTTGAAAATGAAATCAGTCATAATTTTTTGAAAGTACCGGTAATCATTAATTTAAATGTTGGATTTATCGCAGTGTGATGATGGTCCATGGTAGTTTTCTCTTTTTAAAAGCAACAGCAGGAAACAAACGACACAAAGCCTATTACAGGAAATGTGTGGTTTCTATTCTAGTCTAAGATTAAAATCGTACTCATTGTGCATTTCCCAGAGTAATAATTTATGTACTTGCTTCATCAACAGAAATGCCAGCATAGCTCATTCTATAATAAGTTACTTGTTGAAAATAAATACCGGTATTTTAATTGTGCCTTACCAAGCCAAACTGCAGTATCTGAAAAAATGTCCAAACTGTATAAAGCAGCCCCTTTTTTTTCAAGCATTAAAAAAATTAAGAAAAATATTTCCAGAAAATGTAGCAGAACAAAGACCCACACAGATTTGAAGAAAGGATACAACATTTTTAGTTCAGACTCCAAAAGTAGTACATTTTATCAAATCTTGTTGCTTCTGTTTGGCAACATTATCTGGTATCTGAAAGAAAGGTCTGTAAGATGTCGCACTTTTAATATGTTTGTAAAGTCTATTATATCAACATTGTCTTGATATAAAGTGTGAAACCTGTCATATTAAAAGTTGCATTTTCTTGCCACTGAAAGCGAAAAATAGAAATAGCAGTACATTCAGACTTGAATGAACGAACAACAGAAGTTGTATATGACCTGAAAATACTTTTGGAACTGAAAACAGCACCTTTTGTACCCACATCCTGTTTTGAGCTGAGCAGCCTGCAGTACGCGGCAGAGCTTCACTTTTGTTTTTCAGCACTCAAACACAGCAGAGATGAGATTTTTATTTTTCAGGACACAATTGTTAAGATTGAAGATCGCCCATGAATCTACTGCAGCTCAGATCAACGTGGTAGATTAGTTAAATTTGCATTTTATCATGCTTTTGCACCACTACTGGTCTCTGGCTGAGTCCTCCTGAATGAACTTTGACATGGACACATGTCCACAATGTCTGGAATCTCTAGCTGTCTTTTAAATGTGGTGACACGCTTCATTGTGGCGTCTCCCTCTTCATAGAGAAACGCTGTATTTGATTATTGAACATGAGAAACAAGGACAAAGTCATGTCCAGTGTCTGTCACATCTCCTCTTCCACGGATCGCTGGAGTCCAGGGATTAACTTGAAGATGTGTTTTCGGACACCGGGCCTCCTGGATCTTCGAGGCAGGGTACCAAACAAGGAGGAGATCCTTGTTTCCTCCCAGGAGGGCGAGAGGGAGCTGCTGCCGCTGCTGGCCAGGCTGGAGCTGCTGGATCGGCCCAGGGTTTGGCGATGGCTGCGGCTCGATGAAAACGTGACAGAGCTGTCCTGAGGTGGGAAGTCTCTGGAGAAGAAGCAGCCATCGTCCGAAGTGCTGGCAGCACTGAATGGGCTGGGAGAGCTCAGATCTCCAAACACACTGGCCTGGTCGCCGTCTTCGGTCGTAGCACTCGTGTAGCTGCTGTCACTGAAAACACGAAGGCCTGCGTGGGAGCTGGTTGAGGAACAATCCATCGAGAGGCAGAGACTGCTGTCGTCCCTGAAGCTATCTGGCAACAGAACAAAGCCTCTGTCGGTAAAGGTTGCAGCTCATGAGAAATTTTGCTGGGGGAATTTCAACGGATGTTTCTGTGTGCATTTCTCAGGGGACCTCCTTCATAAAATGATGTGGAGCTTGCACATCAGAAGCCGCTTCCTTAGAAAGGAAGCGCTGCGGTTCGAGTAAACCTCACCTCGCATCAGGCGTTTTTCCTGTGCCGTCAGCGCTTGCAGCTCGGCCAATTTCTCACGTAGTGATTGCTGCATGGGAAACAGAGTCGTGTGAGATTGTACATTCATACCTTATTATTAGAAGGAAAGTTCTTCTGCACTTGTGAAATAGCTCAACCTTGAATGGACTATGCGTGGCGTGAGAGGATTTGTTTTTATTCATCCAACCACTGAACCGACAACAAACACTGGCAGGTTTGAAGTGACTCACCTTCAGCAGGTTCATCCTCTTCATCAGTTCTACCTGCTTCATTAAGTTCCCACATACTATCTCTATCCTGTAATCACATGATAACACATAAGTATGATTACCTTCACCAAAAACACTGGTTTAATGAAGTTTTTCCCTTGTACTGTATTCAGTGTTGCGCAACTGTTCCAAAGTTAAGGTTTGTGTCTCTCACCTCAGTTTGTTGGTTGATTCTCTTATCAGATCCAGAATGCGCTGATGAGACAATCCTTCAATGCTGACGCCGTTGATGGTGACAATAATGTCTCCTGTAGAAAATGATGAGGAACTCAGTTAGATGAAGAATCCATTGCAGTGTGTGTGTGTGTGTGTGTGTGTGTGTGTGCAGGCCTCACCAGCAGTCACCCCAGCACTCTCCGCAGCGCTGTCTTCCTGTACACTACCAACAAAGGTGCACATTTCCACCCCAGAACTCTCCCTCAGCTGCAGGCCACAGGTCTGCAACAAGAGGCAATCCTTTTCAAATCTAAACACTTTTCTACCAAAAAAAAGAAAAAAAACAACTCCCAAATAAAAGAGACTACTGTAGAAATCATCACAGGACAGTGTACAACATATGCGAGTGAGCTCTTACCTGAATTTCCAAACCAAATGTCTCATTGTCTTGTTTGTCCAGTAGAATTGTGATCCTGTATGAGAGAGAAATGCAAATATTTAAAAAAAAGGCATTTAGAACTGACCTTCATGTACATGAAAGTAATGCAAAGTCTAATGCAAGAATGCAAATAAGTACAGACTTGGCATTTTGCATGCTGTAAAGTTTAAAGAGAAATTTTCAACTGTATGATATATAATAATTCAGATGTGATGTTTTTACCTTTGTGGGTCGGAATAGTCCACCAGTGAGACAGAGCGGGTTTGCTTGGGCTGCAAATGGAGAATGGAGTTATTCTTTAAAACAATTCAAATTTTTGTTTTCAAACCAAATTAGGTCTAAAGACAGGAAACTATGTGAGAGCACAACCTAAATAATTATAATCTCAATAATCTAAGTGTTTATTTTACGATACGTTATTTCCATTGTAGAGGTGTGTGTGTGGGATTGCACTCCGTTATATTTGATATATCCTCTCACCTTGTTCAGCCTGGCCAGCGAGCCCGTGTTCTGCTGGTCTCCCTTCAGAGAGCGCCTGTACCACAGGGAACACTTCTTTCTCAGTGTGTTATCCAGAACTGAATTGTCTTGACTGTTCTTGCATTGAGGTCCACTGGACGTTCTGGAACTCATTGTGGACTGCATGGTCGACTAGTCCTCACAGCACCATCGTGTCCTCCTGCAGAAGCTTCTCAGCAGCTGTGTGGCACTGCCCTGCTTTGCAGCCGAGTGCAACATGTGTCAGAGCGGAAATCCATGTCATGTGATGGTTGTGGTGGGCCGGCGTCGGCAGCTCTATTCAAACTTTGTGTTCCTTCGCTTTCCTGAAACCAGACTGGTCTGCTTTTGAAAGCAAAGCATGCAGGAGTTTAATGTTTATTTTATTTTATTATTGCACTGTGACTGTGCTCTTGTGTCTCAGCGATTAGATGTATGGTCCGTCAGATGTCAGTAATGCATGAGAAGCTCCCACCTCACCGACACCTGCTTTCAGCTGCTCTCACTCGGTTTCTCAATAGGCTAAGCTTCAGTCTGAGCCCTGTGTTCTGCCAAGCAGGGAGGCTCATCTTGTGGGGACAGACAAAAGGATGATTTCGCTCGGGGGCTAGTGTCGCTCTCACCAAACAGACAGCATGGGTCAGTGGGCAGAGGTCCTCCGCTTTGGTTCAGTTCAAAAGGGATACAAGTCACACAGGCCGAGGGTGAGGGAGTTAGATCAAACTAAAACTAGTGCACATCTCCCCCAACACGGTTTATTCAGCAGGAGAAAAGTCATCTTTCATCGTGCACAAAGTTCACGTTCATCGTCATTATGGCAAAGAATAAAATACATCTGAAATACTTCTTAATCTGAAATTTACCACACAGAAATCACTTCTGACTGGGAGGTGGCTAAAATGCACCCACATGGTCACCGCTACAGTGCAGAGATCTTTGTTTCATTTAGACCCTCTCCTGCAGTGAATGCACCATCGAGGGTTCTCTGAGAACTTTGTTGGAACCGGCTCCTGAAGATTCCGTATTTCCTACCTTAGAGTAATAATATGTACACTGACTGAGTAATCATTGTGCTGTCTATGCTGGCTGGGTGAGTTTTGTGTTCACGCTACAGAACAATCTTTTTTGAAACATATTTCCACAGCAGTTTCACAACTGTTACATGTGAACACGAGAGACTTAAATGAGGCCAGGTGTTGCTAGCTCAAAATTCTATCTTGCCCACTAAATGGTTTGGTTTGGTTTGTTCAGCCAATCTGCATTCAGCTATGACAGGGAACTCCCGGCCACTGTGGCCAGGCTTAGTCCATCACAAAGTGTTCACTAACTTAAAGGAAGGGCCGCTTGTTAAATGGCGGAGAGGAGCACAGTATGCGCACACACACACACACACACACACCCTTTTCATGTTATCCCTCATTAAAACAAAGGCAAGTGAGACAATCTACAATTCAAATCTTGACAAAAATAAATCCTCCAACCTTCCATTTTGACAACATGGTTGTTTGTTGATTCAGATGAATGTTGTTTTCTTCCTTTTCAAATTGGGCATAAAAAATTTACCTCTAGTTTTATAAATATTGGTATATGTAGTGAGAATTACTATACCAATTTGAAAATCCCCCCAAAAAAGTAAATGTTTTAAGTTAGTCTGCTTTCAAAATTGCTTTCCTTGATTGGCGGCTGTGGCTCAGTTGGTAGAGTGGGTCGTCCAGTGATCAGAAGGTCGGCGGTTCAAATCCCAGCTCTCACTGTCCGCATATCAAGGTGTCCTTGGGCAAGACACTGAACCCCAGATTGCTCCCAGTGGGTCTGGCAGCACCTTGCATGGCAGCAGTTGCCCACTGGAGTGTGAATGGGTGAATGGGTGAGTGGGTGAATGTGGGGCCTCATGTAAAGCGCTATATAAGTGCAGTCCGTTTACTTATTGTAAATATTGGCTATGGGGAAAGCATCACCTCTAACTTTAATCCTATTAGCCACCCATTAGTTCTACCAGCCCATCCGAATAATCTATGCACTTTGATGCTTCTTTCACAGTGGAAGAATGTTTATGAAACCTTAAAGGACACTTAAAGCACAGGAAAGTCTGTCAAAGCAGCCGGCAGCTTCTTAAGGTGTCTGACTCATCTGCAAACTGCTGACGGCCTCAGCGACGCAGCTCGATTTCCTCAGGTTAACGGACTCATCCACCTCATGACGATGCTCAAAGAATTTGAATAAGTATGGATATGAGTCAGTCATGGCAGTTAAGGTCAGAGACTGACAGGAAAGACGAAATTACCCGTTTCAGATAAATTACTCTGGAAAATTCTCTCCTGCATGCGGCATAGCTCTGCACAATCAGTGGTTTCTGAAAACCAAAGCATTTTAAATCAAAAAAAGAAAATTGCTTCATGAAAACCAGTTTATTGACCCACTGATATTCTATGCAGAATAAATAGTCCAACAGAAAAGTTTCGTGTAATCGCATAATATCTGACAAACAACCCAAATCTTTTGCATTGATTTAAAGTTTGAATGAAAGTAAATGGTTGGTTAAAAAATCCAATCCAAAACAGGTTACTATTTTATGCATTTGTTGAAGTTGAGCAATTTTATATTGTTTTTTTTGTTTTTTTTAAAGACACTAGTCAGAAATTGCACCCGGCAATCACTCATCATTAGAATGATCACTTTTTCCTCGTCAGCTGTCCCGATTCCTCGAGAAGCAGATATGATACAATAGACAACATAAAAGCTTGGCTCGGCATAAATAAAACATCAGATAAAACAATTCATGGAGAAATATATATATAAGAAATTCCAATGAACTGACATTTGCAAAGAGGGCAAGCAAGGCAACGATAGATATCTTATTTTAAGAGGCAGCAACACCGATGCTACACATCATCCAGCAAGCTTGACACCTTCATAATGGTGTAACACTTGTAAGTCACATTTAGCAGCTACATGAATTTTTGTAACTCAGATTAGCAACAAAAACGTAAACAAAACCGAGAATGAAACATTTGACGTGAATTACAAGATGGGACAGGTTTTCTTTACAGCACATTTCTCACAAAGCCACTTCTTTAAATTCAGAATCATCTCCCATGGCATGAGGAAACGGTCACCTGTACATACAGGCACACCTGTGTGTGCACACAAGAATTCATGGAACATGTTATGATAAGGCTCAACGGCCTCGTCTGACAGTGGCCTTGGTAATCCGGCATGCAACAAACAAACTGAGCTCAAAGCCTGAAACATCCTCAACTGATTTTCCACCAGTCTCTATGCTAAACATGATAACCGTTACTCCGACCTTTAAATCCGTTTTGTCTCCCACCATTTTCTATTTAACTTTCTTTTTATAACATGTCAGGATTTGATCTGATCTTATTTCTTGCTTCCATCATGTTTTTAGGAATTCAGGAAAGCCTGCTTTAAAACAGAATAAGGATTGTAAAATCTTTCTCTCTCTCTGCTCAACCGGTCCAGACAGATGGCCGTCCACTATGAGCCTTAGGTTCTGTTCAAGGTTTCTGCCTGTTAAAGGGAAGTTTTTCCTTGCCTCCATCTACGAAGTGCTTGCTCTTGTGGGTCAAGTTGAGTTCTTTCTTTCCCTGCTAATCCTGTAAAGTGCCTTGAGTTGACTTTCTGCTGTGATCTGGCGGTATAGAAATAAAATCTTATTTTATTTTATTGAATGGACTTTTCTTCCCTCAAATACACTCAAGATAAAATTCAAACTAATGACATTAATTTATAAATAAATTAAAACTTCAGTTTTGACTGGCTCATTAAGGTGAAACTAAGGTTTCGCAATTTAAATCAAATGTTTCCAAAAATACAAATCCTAGCATTTCACCGTCATGAGTGAACTTCAGTTTCTGGCCTTCACATGTCAGAGCAGCTCTACAACGAGCAAGGAGTTTACAACCAGCAACCCCAACTAGCCTTTGTTTTTAAAGTTGGGCCTGAGGTGGCACCACAGGAGAGCTAAATATTTCTTTAATTGTTGCGTTGTAGTATTTGGACAGGCAGAACAAACAACCAATGGGCCGCCTCGCTGCCATCCATGAAGCCACGACTTCCATGTGATTGGTAAAAAACTCAACATTAAAACCCAAATGGGTAGATTTACCCATAGGGTGTCTTCCACATGGTAATGAACAGTAACATCCCTGTTAAGTGCACACAAAGAACTTAAAACTATAATAGTGTTATAGAAGTGAAATCACCATGGACACTGTATGCGTCGTAAACATTTTAAGCAGTCAGGGCAACATTCAGATTGTCAGTTAGCGCGTTAGCTACTCAGCAATACTGCATTTACAACAAGATTTATGGCACAACAATATTACAATGTGCAACTCTTAAGCTTTGGGCACTTAAATGTCTGAGGTAGAAAAACAACCAGTACATATATGTTACATAGAAACATGGCTCGTCCTTCATGTCGCTGGTTCAAATGGACTCATTAAGTGTTTATGTGAACATCAGCCACACAGACGGATTTACATTACATTAGTTTGGCACCAAATAGAGACGGTGAGCAGTGCGGTCGTGTCCTGAAGGGGGCAGCCTCGTGCAGCTGCAGCCGACACTTTCTCCCTGTTCGCCTTTCTGCTGCCCTTAGTCCATCTCACTGGACCAGCACCGACCGGCACTGGTGCTGATCTGCAGGGTAATACATCAATCTAATCTTTGGCGTCCTTGACGGCAGACAGCTGAGACGCAGTCTTCTTGACCCGCAGAGCAGTGAGTCGAGCGGAAGGGTTGGCGTACCAGCACTCCCTCATCAGTTTGCCCATCACACGCAAAGCCTGGCGCATCAGCAAGAAGGAAATATGGATTTGTGTTAAAGCCACACCGTCATGACAGAAAGCTGAAAAGTCATGTTTTTAACTTGAACAGCCTGAGCAATAATAGCTTTGCTGAGTAATAATAAATCAGGAGTCAGCCCCGCTGGGCTGATTGTCAAAGCTTTTAAGGCACAACCTCTGTATTATTCATTTACTTCGTTATGGCGTTCCTTTCTTTTAGTGTAATAATAATAATAATGGAGTTAAACACACTTCAGTGTTAGCCTTACTTGTCGGAAAGAGATTCATCTTTGAGTTATTCAGTATTGGACTAGTTTGTGCAACATTTCATCCAAGAAAAACACATTCAAGCCCATTCCAAATGGCCATATTTACATTAATAAAGTGGAACAAAGCCTGATTATCAATTAAAAGCGCACGAGGCTCATCATTTCAGACACGCTCTCCTCCAGGGCATTCATGCTTTGGTACTCTCTTATTTATTTTTATCTAAACCACAAGAGTTTTGGACTTTAGAGAACCTGAAAGCGGTTTACATATTCCTTTTGTATAACTGGCACAAAACCGACCGCTGCTGCCTTGAAGTGGTTGTCGTTAATTTTGGACCAAGGCTCCTCCAAACCACAAGATGTTCGACCACACAAAAAGCACTCGTTTGTGTTATACTTTGACTGATAAATGAAAACATTATTACTGACAATTCAGGGGCTTTCACATTTGATTATATATATTTTTATAACATTTTTAAAAAGGGTCCCCCCCCCCCCCCCCCCTTCATTGTACTTAATCCCAGTAAAAACTGCACTAGTACAAAATCATCATGACTTAGAATAAGGATTTAACAAAACTGTGAAACACCCAGGATGATTTCATTTCAGTTCGTCCAAATTGTTTTGCTCATTTCAGACATTTGCAGTCGCTAATCACAAACTTGTAGCTCATCTAACCGATCTCATCATAGTTCAGAGGTTCAGGCTGTTCCTTTTAGATCCACACAAATTGGACTCATCAAAGCGCTGCTGAGAATTTTAAAAAGCTTTGTCGTCACCAATCGACAAAAACGTTTCTGTAGCTTGATTATTTATTTGGGTTTGTAGTGCTGCTAGTAGTGGTTTCAGTCACAAGTGAAAGGAGCTTGAACGCTAAAAATGTTTAAATAATGCATTTTCCAGTTAGTGGATTAGATTGTGCTCATACACGTCGTTAACTTAGTCTGTTTCCCTCTGTATATGACTTTAAAAACTGAAAACACACGCCACATTTACCATACCATGATAACTTATATGATGACACATCTGAGGGTTTGCTTTCTCACCTCACAGCTCTGCCACTGGTTGGGAATGTTCGGTCTGAGTTTCTGCTCACACACCACCTTCCTCATGTCTTCAATGGTGGGATCAGAAGGCACCAGGTCATAATAAGGCAGCTGAAAATCTTCCTGAAGTCCTGAGAAAGTCACAAAGACGTGGATTTAGTCCATCGTGCTTTTCAGAGAGCAACCTTCACCAAGGTGCCTCAGTTCCCCGATTACGGAATAAGCACGTAAAATCAATAGGTAGTCACGGTCTGACTCTCAGAAAGTTCTGCTTCTCGCCGATGAACCGAGTCACTGCTAAAATCCAGCGTGTTGTTTCTTTGACTCTAAATAATGAGATGCAAATCAGTTAAGAATCATTTCAGTAAATATGCTACTAACAGATAAAAAAAAAATACACAGAAACTGAACTATTTGGTGGCAATAATGATGTACAGCGTACTACAAACAAGCCGACTGAAATTAGAGTTTCATCTGTGGTGTCGCGTTTGGCTAATTTTGGTATGGCGTAATTTTGCTGAAGACCAGTCCATTAAATATTTCTGTGTGTGCGTTTTAAAGTACCTCCAACAGAGCATCTTCGGGCCAGTTCCCAGAACACCAAACCTAGCGAGTAGATATCTGCCCGTTTAAAAGACTCAAAGCTGTGCATATTGATTGTCTCATCCAGGATTTCCGGGGCCATGTACCTGCAAAGAGCAAACTGATTAAGGGCTAATATAATAAATTAGCCCGTGCTTCAAATATCCATCACTGATTTGTGAGCCTGTTTGTCACAAATCTTTTTCCCCAGATGAGCTGGAAGTCTAACAAATGGAGAAATTGTACAAAAAAGCCTGAGTTTTAATCACTTGATGTTACAGAAAAGTGTACAAATTCCCAATTACTGTATACTTTGTAAGAATAAGAAAGAATAAAAGAATAAGAATAAAAGAATAAAATGAGAATGATAATAAGAATAAAAATAAATAATAAGAATAAAAGTATAAGAATAAAAGCATAAGCATAAAAGAATGAGCATAATAATAAAATAAGAAAGAGAATGAGAATAAAAAAGAAGAATAAGAAAATAGAGTGAGAATAAAAGAACAACAAAGAGAATATGAATAAGTATGAGACACTTGCTTTTAAAAAGTGTGGCATCATCCCTGCATTGTGCTTTCTAATACAAAATAACTTGTTACTTTGGTTTAATGAGATTTTTGTTGAACTTTTTCCCTCACCAGACCTTCAATAACACCAAACATCCCTTTATTGCAAAGTTGCGTGTGAGTAACGCGTGTTAACAAGCAGCATATTCATTTAGGAATCCCAGGTGGGACCGACTGTGCATTATGGATCCTTACAGGAAGCGGTGCCTGAGATAAAACCTCAACCAGCTGCTGCAGCAGTTTGGTTTTGCATTTCTATTTTGCATGTTATTTATGTGTTGTCTTGTAATGTAGATCCGACCTCTTGGTTCCCACTCTGCTGTTGGATGGTATGTCGATGATGTTGGAAGTCGAGTCATGTTTCACAGCCAAACCCAAATCAGCGATGGCTGCTGTGCCATTCTTCTTCACCAGCACGTTTTTAGACTTCAGATCTCTGTGAGCAACAGCAGGTTTCCCTGGAGTCAGAAAGAAACACCGATGTCCTTTACAATGTGATCAAACTGCTGTCACCCTTCAGTGATGAGGAGGGGATGAAAAGGCAGGATTAATGGATGTGGAAAAAACACCTGCGCCACTGCTGTTAGAATTAATTGCAGACAGGAATTAAAGTAATGTTAATGAAATAGCGCAGATTAATCATAATAGGCTTACTGTGAATTGTCTATCCTGGAAACAAGTAGGTCAATCGATTATTCAGTCAACTGAAAAATGTCACCATCAATTTTCATGCTTTCAAAAATTTATCAAGCTGCATAAAGAGCAGATATATATATATATATATATATGATGCATGTTCTATATAGTATTTGCTAAATTATTTTTATGTATTTAATACGGTGGCCCTGAAGTGCAAATCACAACAACAAATCGTATTGCACACAATAAAGAAGGAATCGCGCAAACAAGAAAAAAACACACACACAAATAAGGAATCGCGCAAACAAGAAAAAACACACACACAAATAAGGAATCGCGTTTTGTATTCTTGTTTGCGTGTTTTGTATTCTTGTTTGCGTGATTTCGATTCTTGTTTGCGTGTTTTGTATTCTTGTTTGCGTGTTTTGTATTCTTGTTTGCGTGATTTCATTTCTTGTTTGCGTGATTTCGATTCTTGTTTGTGTGTTTTGTATTCTTGTTTGCGCGATTCCTTCTTTATTGTGTGCGCTACGATTTGTTGTTGTGTTTTGCACTTCAGGGCCACCGTAATTTAAGGCTAGACATACAAAGACTACTTTGATATTTGAGTAACTTATTTTTTTGCATTTCTTTTTTTACAATTTAGAGACGAAACAACCAATTCGTTTCAGAAAATAAAAAAATTATCTTAAAATATTACCATAAATTACCAGGACACAGAAGTAACAGTACATATTGATTCACTTACCCTGTGTGCCAATGATTTCCATGTGTAAATGAGCCAGGCCACTGGCGATGGACAAAGCAAGGATGATCATGCCTTCCACAGAGAGCGTATACCTGTTCAGGTGGTCATACAGGGAGCCATGCTCATGGTACTCTGACACCAACCAGAGCTGGGTCCACGAGCCATTATCTGTAGCAGGTGGAAAATAATCCAGTCACATGTGGGCACATGTATCTCATACAATTTGTGTTGTCTAGATTAGCTTTGGTTTCTTTATTTAGATCTCACACCTTTGTTGTCAGCAGCAATGAAGCCTAAAATGTTCTCATGTCTGAGCATGACGGTCTGATAAATCTCTGCTTCACGGAACCATGACCTCTCATCCCTGGAGGAGAAAATCTTCACAGCTACATCTTCTCCTCGCCACTTTCCCCGCCACACCTCCCCAAATCTACCCTTCCCAATGGTCTCCTGTAGGACAATTGTCCGAGCTATTGTCCGCTGGACCAGCAGTGGCAGACCTGCAAGACACACGAAAAAACGCCATGAAATGATATTATGTGTACCGGTAACTAGAAAAGCACTCCGAGAGCACAAACCTCCACCAAGCAGCTCAATACCATCATAATCGGATTTGCACATCAACATGGTGATCCGGATCAGCATTTAAAGGTTCTAAATTTTTCTTTGTATCTTTTTACACCAACCATGAAAAATAAAAGTGAATCCGAATGTAATTATTGTTGAATTGTGTATTTTTAACCTTTTTTTTTAATCCATAAAAGGGGTTTGCAATATTAACATTTTATATTTCTTAATGACCTCATTCTGGATCAGTTTCAGAAGACATTTTGCATGATAGTGCATATCGGACTCCTTTATGACTGCGATTTTTGGTGAGTGAACTGAATGCATATTTTACAAGAAGTTATCTATATTTTTAAAGACCTCCATCATAGGTAAATTGGAAAATCCAGATATTTATTTTTACCCTGACGAGTATCCGGATCGCTCTTTAAATTTAATGAGCAGTTTTTCTAAACCCGCTAACAAACAGACAAACGGATTCAAAAACATAACCTCCTTGACAGAGATAATTATTTTATTTCAGTTATACCACGTTTACTGACATGTGGAACCATTTCCCTTACCAGAACCAGAGCCAGAGGTGGTCATGTCACAGATGAGATCTTTGAGACATTTATCTGGTGACATCAGCATTTGGTCATCCAGAGGCTCTTCAGGGTCCTGTTTGTGAGATCTGCTGTAGGTGGCGCGGTAGCCCTGCACAATAAGCACCCCCAACAGGATGGCCAAACACAGCAGGCAGCAGGGCAGCAGGATCACCACAACTAGCTGCAGCCTGCTCCAGCCGGGTTCTTCTGAAGGCCTCTCTGATGGCACACAAAGAAACGCTCGTTGAACACCACTGTTTCCCTCAAGTGAGTTGCTAATGCAAATAACATTAGAATGAGAGGGACTGTGTAATTATGATTAGCAATGAGCACCCATGATTTACTTCACCCCCTGGTGGCGATTGTCAAGTACATGTTGTGTGCTGTGAACTTAAAACACTCAAATATTCTGATGAGCCACTTCTCAGAAAACACTTTAACATGAGTTAATAAAAAAGACAATAATCTTGTTCATCATAGTAAAATCGAGAACAAGGGGAACTGTGCATGTGGTAAATATATGTATGCATATGCTAAATGTCATGCATCAAAGATAATGAACAGATACAGCCATTCGTTTTAAATGCACAGACTACAAACAGGTGCACCACAAGGCCTTGCAAGAAATAGCGGTTAGGCTGAACAATGTAACCTGGTAGTTCTCTCTGTGACCTTCATTCTGTCTGTGGGTGGACAGAAGAAACCTGGACACAAACAAAACGAGGAGAGCTCAGGGTGCTTTGACAATATGAGGTTTATAGACAAGCTGACAAAGCGATGTACCAACAACCAGTAATCCCGACAAAAGACTCAATAAGTGCCAGGGAACAAAGTTCAGTCGGGGAAACAAGATATGATTCGTCACTGATTTTTGAATCCATAAATGCGGTTTTCAATGTTAATATTTACTATTTCTTCCTGACCTCATTGGGGATCAGATCCAAAAGACATTTTGCATGACAGTGAATACCGGATTCCTTTATGATTTTTTAAATTGGAAAATCCATGTTTTTTTTCTTATTCGTACGGGTATCCAGATTGCTCTCAAAATGTAATTTGATCTAAAGACACATCTTTTGCTATTTATTTTTCATCAAAATCCATCCAGCAGTTTTTCCGTAATAAAAACACACAGTAAACAAATAGACAAACAAGCAAGGAAAAAAGCAAACATCAAAAACATAACCGCCTTGGATATTAATGCACAGAAACCAACTAGAGTCAAGAGTCCTACAAGTGTCATGCCAACATGTGTCAGTCATCAGTCCCAGCCCGACAAGGGGGTGTGTATGATTTTATTTTAAGGAAATCACTGAAGGTCCCTGAAAACTGTTTTTGAAAATGATTGTATTTTATAGGAAACCATTATTCAAAGCACTGTACTCTCCGATTTTACATTTTATATAAAGGTGACAAGAACATCTGGCTGCCAATAAAAAAGTGGGAGGGAGTGGCGGTGGACAGAGATTTGTTCCATGGAAAATCTGAAGTGACCAGGGAGCAGCCTGAGGTTGCCTTCTTTACAGCGTCCATATGCTGGGTTCAAATTCAGGATCCAAATGCTTCAAAAGACGCCTGCTATGAAAGTTGGCAGCATTGGACAGTCTTCAAATAGATGGTCTGGTCTTCGGAGGAATTCACCCGCTCTTCCTCCTTTAATCTAAGCATTACAAATCAAATCAACGTACTCTTATTGTGGAAAGTTAGCAGCATCTCTGGTCTCTTACTGTTTTCCACAGAATTCCATATCCACTGGTGTCAGCTTTATGGCCAACGTCAACCCAACAACGCCATGAGAGGCTTTTAACTTGCAGTAGGACTACGGGGCTGATAAAGTATTTATTTATAAATCAGGGGAGCGAGGGAGGGATGGAGGGAGGATCACTAACCACCGTCCATTGCCTCTGCCCGATTTGTTATGTCACAGGATCTAGCAGGATCAGCCACAACCTCGTCTAGCCAGGGTCAGAATGAGTGGGAGATTCCACACCGAGGGGGCCGGTGTAGCTGTCAAATGAATACTGTAACCACAGAGCCATGCGGCATTAACCGACTGGGGTCTGTGTCCCGTCCACAGCCCACCAGATTCATATCTGCTTAGACATTGCTGTTTTTGTATTTTGGGAATGGAAAAGGGAAATAACAAATTCATTCAAAGCTGTGGTGGGCAACATTAAAATAGGCTGACTAATATTTTGTAAAGCTGTCACTATGTTCTCACAGTGGGACACAACCAGATTATCCATGGGAAATCCTAGTCCCATCTAGCGCTCTTTGTGCTAATAGCATGAAGGAAACATGCCTGAATCTCAAACTCCAGATCCAGGCTGCGCGTGTCCAGAGCTTCCAAGGATCCTCCTTGGACAGGAAGTTGCTGTGACAAAGAGCACAGATATTCCAAGAATAAAGAGATATTCTACTGGCCAAACATCCGAGTTGAGTATGTGGCACTGGTGTGGTAGTCCAAAATGAACAGGACACTAGTCAGACTCTCCTCCTGGGTCCGATTCGTACCGTAATTCCCGGTGTACAAGCCGCTACTTTTTTCCAATATTTTGAACCTTGCGGTTTATGCAACGACGCGGCAAATTTGCGTATATTTTCCCACTTTCTTTACGAGCCGTGTTTCGTTAAAGCCTATTTATTTTCGTTACAAAATTAACGCCCGCCCGCCCGGAGGGAAAGCCCCGCTTGCGCGGAGCTGGGGAGATCCGCGAGAAGGGCCCGGCGCGCGTCCAGAGTCGCCGCCGCCGGACCGCCGTACCCGGTCCCCGCCGCCTGTCCGCCATCCGCTACGCGGCGTCGGACGCGCCGCGTAGCGGGGAAGGAACCCACCCCCTCGACCTCCCGGGCATCCCCACCCCTGCCGCACCACGCTCCCGCGGACGGAGGATGAGGGGCACGGGGGCAAGGGGGACGGGGACACCCCGCCAGGCGCGCGCGCGCGCCGCGCAGCCTCCGACGGGCGGAGAGGGGAGGGCGACGGGGCGACTTATCCCCCAGCCGCGGCTCGAGCCCGGCCCCGCTTCGCACCCCAGCCCGACCGACCCAGCCCTTAGAGCCAATCCTTATCCCGAAGTTACGGATCTGATTTGCCGACTTCCCTTATTCTAACATGCCAGAGGCTGTTCACCTTGGAGACCTGCTGCGGATATCGTTACGAGCCGTGTTCCGTTAAATATCATTTGTCTCAATGCACTTGCGGCTTACGAATATGTGCGGCTTATTTTAGTACAAAATATATATATTTTTTAATTCAGTGGGTGCGGCTTTTTCACAGGTGCGCATAATAGTTCAGCAATTACGGTAGTTTACATTCAAGCGCATTGGATTCTCGCAGGCGGCACTAGGAGCCCTAGATGGGGCCACAGGAATCCAATTGTTTACACAGATCATTAGTCTCATGTACTAATAAGAAGAAGTTGACAAGAGAACCTGACAGAACTTCAATACAAATATATCCCCACGTGGGGGTGGTAATGTGTCTCTCAAGCTCTAATCATCACTGGTGCAACTTTGGGTTTCACGTTCCTCATCTGTTCCAGCTGTTGCTTCAGCACCTGGTGGTCTCTTCTGATCCTGATCCTTGTCAAGCACCACTCTGTTGGTTGGCCGGCAGCTGATAGACTGTTTGACATGTTAAGTCACTTGACTGAGTCTCTCGAAGTATCCTGTCCCAGCTTGCGCCAATGGATCCGGTGCTTAGGTCCTGTTCTTGGGCTGTTATGATCAGAACTGTTCTCATTTCTGCTGATGTTTTGAATTCAATCCAGTCATTTACAGGGACAGTAGATTGCATGAGATGGGCATACGGCAACCTGAGGACATGGTCTTAGAATTGGCTTCTTATATTGGAGCTACTAGAGCACGGGTAGCCTTAAATAGCACCAGACACTCCACTACCCATGTTTGGATCAGTGGGTCGTAGGACATTTAATACACAATCCAGGCAGTGCTCGAGTTAGTTTCCCTCGTCTGAGTCTCAAGTGATGCTTTGTTGACCCGTGGCTGGTGCTTTGACCCTCTGGTGGCATTCCCATTGTCCAGGTTAGGTTATTGACCAGTTGTTTGAAGGTGTTCCTTTGCATGGATCTGTCATGATCAAAGCTGTGTTAGAGCTTAATAAGCTGCCTCTATTCAGACATCAACACAGCTCTCCTGATGAAATCACGAGGTTTAAAGAGATCACGTCTTCAGTTCAGCTGGTGAATTAAAATACAAAAACATTTCTTCTTCTTCTTTTTTTTGCATTAGCCATTCTGGGCGAGTGCCTGCAGTTGATGACAGAGTTATTTGTGCTGCTAAAGAAGAAGAAGAGGTTCAAAGCCTCTTGCATCCTTCCATACTGATCGGCCTGGGCACTGGCTGGCTTCTCTTCTTGTGCTGTTGCTCTGTTGGAGCTGGGTGGGTCTTTATGGAACAGGCCTCTGCTCCCCAGGAGTCTCCCTAACGACATCCGGTTATGCTTCTTTCCCACTCAGGACCTGTCTTTCCTGATACTATTTGGAACGTTAGACCGATAACTTCCCTCCAGGCATTCTTGAACTTGGCTTGTGATCTTCTTCTCCAACGACTCTCTGTATGTTGTTGACCAAGTAGCTTGGATTACTTTTGCAATAGCGTAGATAAGACCAACGGTTTCTGCTGTGTATTTGGTTTATCTGTATTGTATTGATGTATTGAACATCTTGAATGGTTGTGGGAATTCATGTTTCACAGTTCACGGAGCGTCTTTGTTTCCAGCTGTGACAGTAGCATTACTCTGATGTTAGATCACTGATTGATATTTCTATAGATCATACCGCCCCAATATCTGATGGTGTAGAAAGGGGGTCTAAGCCTCAGGAACTGACCTGTTCCAGACGTTTTATCTCTATATATAATACATAGAGAGATCTTATGTTATTCTTTTGTGCATCTTTTTCAAACACTTTTGGATTTTTCGAAAAGACTGCTTAAGTGTTATATAGGAAAGGGTGTTTTTTATGCCTCGTTTCTGTGCTCTGTTGAACACAGACACGCAGTTGAAGAGCAGTGTGAGTTGACAGATAATTAAAATAATTATATTTGCTGTTAACCTCTGTTCTCTGTCAACGCAAACATCCCCCAGGTACAAGTGGAAGTCATTATCTATGGAACTCCATTTGTATCTTTGCACTTTAAACTCCGGCCCTACATTTCTTTTATCTATATTTTTAGATTCCTTAACCATGAAAACACACATTTAGGAATTGGATTCACTTTGATATCATTGTTAGTTTAGAAGTTATTCACAAAAAGCACACTTTCAATAATGGCGGATTCTTCTGGATCTAGAATTCTAGATCTGTAGCATTTGAAGATACAACAAATCCGTTTGCCCACTACTAATTCCACAGTGTCTTGGTAAAGGCCAAAAACAAAATTATTTAGTTGTGAATATTTAAATAATATTTAATATTTACAGAACTAGGGAATACGGGACGACATAACAGGAGAGCCTGAAAACACTGACGGAACAGAGAGATAGGAGCTGATCAGGTGAGATGTGGAACAGGTCCGTCTCGTTCAGTTCAACAACATAGTAACCCTCACAAACGGGTTTTAATGTTAAAATGTCATATTTCTTCCTGTCCTCATTCTGGATCAGATCGAGAAAACATTTTTGCATGATAGTGCATATCGGACCCCTTTATGACTGACTTTTGGTGATTGAATTAAATGCAAGATAATATTTTTGAGAAAGCCTCCATTGTAAGTAAATGGGAAAATCTGGATTGTGACAGTAGCCACGATCCGGATCAGATCCGGATTACATTCAGTGGTAAAAGTCCTCACCCTACATGACTGTTAAATTTGATAAACATTGGTCAATCAAACCGAGATATTGAGGGACAAATTTTGAAGCTCCATTGACTGCAATGTTACTGGAAATTTCAGTCAATGGAGCTAGAATCCAGGATCTCAAAATGTAATCAACTGTTCCTGGTAACATTCACAACATTTCCTGAGAATCTAACCAGGATCTGTCCAGAACATTTTGGGTCATCTTGCCAACATGACTGCCGGCCGGACAGACATACAAACGGCGGCGATCACATGACCCCTGCCTCTGCGGAGGCGACCAGTGATAGATGTGAGATCATTTAAAAAGCATCCGGCTGGCTTTACCTGGCTGGAGGTGCAGCGTCTTGTTGTTGCAGAAATCAGTGAAGCAGCAGTTCCTCTTGGAGACATTTCGGGAACTGTAACAGAAGAGCTGGCCCTTCATTTCAGACGGTGACAGGCAGGACTTGACCGTCTTCTCCGTCCCGTCAACCAGCATCACCGAGTTCCAACAGGCGCCATCTGCAGTCGTCTCACAAGTATGGTTGGCACACAGCTGGCATACACACTTCAGACCTGAAAGCAATTGGATTAGTTGAGATGGTTAGATAATGCTTTTCCTCACAGACCTTCTGCAGTAGACACAATTAAATGGAGTTGTGAAATTACTGAGTAGAAAAAGGACACTAGACAAACAGTCATTTGAAAAACCGGCCATCGTCAGTGGTATTTAACTCTTTCAGGGCAGGTTTTCCTCATTATATAAAGAGGTTCATGCTCTTAAATGGCTGGAGATGGAGGTACCACTGTAATGCCTCTTAGTTTAACACCCAGATAATATTGTCTTCTACATGGAGCTGCCATCATGTTTTGTTTGGCAAGACCGAGAGTGATGAATTGGTTGCTCATTGTGTAAAAATGCATCAAACACTTATATTTACCCTCGCCGAAGCGGAAGCGAGGGTATTGCAATTGGGTGCGTTTGTTTGTCTGTTTGTTTGTCTGTTTGTCTGTCCGAGCGCATAACTCAAAAACTAGTAACCCAATCGACTTGAATTTTTTACACAAGCAAGGTTCTGTCCGTGGCTCGGTCCTCCCCGAGAATGGCGTTGATCCGGATCTGGATCCAGATTCTAGAATTATTTTTATATCTGGAATTGTGCCTGTGCTGTAAACTGCCACTTTAAGAGGGAGGGACACGAATGGCATGATGGGAAAAAGAGTCCAGAAGGAGTCTTGTAGTACGTTCCGGAGCAGCAAGCCAGAGCAGGTTTGGCCCCTCTGATCCGGAAGCCCTGTTTACTGTCTCACAAGAACGAATAGTCTTTTGGAGGCGAGGGTCTGCAATCTCTGATTGTCGTTTTCTAGTTCTTCATATATTTTTTTACTTGGGTTTCAATATTAAGTTTCAAGACCTGTGCATGGATTCAGTAAATATATTTTAAATGAGATCTGAAAAGGTGATCATCCTTCAAGGTTGTTAAGCAATTCCGTTCGGAGGGTTGGTTGCTATGGCTGTGCATTTGAATTAAAAAGTACACTTATGTATCATTCAAGTAGCAGTCATGGTGGTAGAAGATATAAATAAAGCATTAAAGACAGATGCTATTCATATATATAAGCACAGCATGAACCAGAATAATATAATAAACTCTTCAGCAACATTCATTAAACATTTCAATAGCACTTAGTCATTATTTGATTGGAGGCGATTATTCAGAAAGATAATATGATGGGAGCAAGGATTGAAGGCTGGGACACGCCACAGAGAAACTCTCTCACTGAACAGATGTGGAGAAAATAATTTATCTCTGAAATACCCAAAAAGAGTTTTGCTGCTCAACAACCAAGATGTAGTGATCAATACTTCAAGAGGCAGGCATTGTTCTGCATCTTAAACTCAACACATCTCATGGAATAGAACAACAATAACTAAACCACAAATGTGTTCCTCAATCTGTTGATCATCTTAAGAGTAGTACATCGAAAGAACCTTTCCTTCATTTATGTCAAGATGCTTAATCTTTTCAAATCACTAGGTGCCATAGCTTTTAGCAAATGCTGCAAATGCACTGATTCTTTTGTACTTGGTGGACGTTGTAAAGTTCATCCAGCAGCAACAACACAGACCTCTCGACAGAATCAGTAGGCGAACGCAGAGATCACGACTTCAGTTCAGGTGAATGAAAACACGACAAATATGTTTCACTTTGGAAGAATATCTGGGAGTTGATGGGCAACAACTCTTTCGATGACAGCAATTATTTGATTATGGTTAAATATACTGTGACTTGTGGCTCTGCATCTGGGGTATAAAAATCATTTGTGTGACATTTTAAAGCCGAATAGTAATTGAACATATTACTGGTACATCTTTAATCATGTGTGCTGTTAGGAAAGAATATTACAAATATACAGTGTATTATAATTATTTGACATTGTTTAGCATTTATGAGACACTAAAGGAAGAGCTTAATCATGAAAAACCAAATGTGCATTCAATATGCAAAATAAAAAAAATACATGCACAAAAAAAAACAACACAACCAGCACAATGACAGCGCACCAAAGTGAGCAGAAAACCATAGTAAACTTGGTGCAGTGGGTAGCGCTGTATGCGTGGAGTTTGCATGTTCTCCCATACATGTGTGGGTTTTTTCTCCAGGTTCTCCTGCTATCCTTTACATCCCCAGACGTGAATGTAAAGGATCTTTGAGTATCTTGAAAGGGCTATATAAATACATGTATTATTAAAATAAATATATTTTCCATATGATGTCCTAATATTGTATCCTTTCACTGTTCCGTATCGTATTTTTACATCAAATGATCATCGGAGCTCCTTGACATTCAGTCTAACTAACAGGTTGAGCAACATCACAGCTGCATTTCTCACGTATTCCTTTATGGGATACAACAAGCGTCCAGCCTGGAGAGTCCATTTATGAAAGACTTCAGAATCCCAATTTATTCACACACTTATACAAAAATAAAACAAGCTGTGTAACGACAACCAGAATTAATTTAAATGAATCACGTGTTGCAGAATAACAACTGAGGAAAACATTTTAAGGAATTGGACTTCGCAGATGATAAAAAAAAAAAAACAATTCTGTACGTCTTGAAATAAGGTTTAAACTGCAGGTCTAACCAAAGTAGTTCTTTAGCAGCCTTGATAAGAACTTTTGGAACAACTTGTGACGCATGGTTTCAGAACAGACGTGACAATGAACCCTAATGAAATGTTAATCATACAATGTTGTGCAATTATCACGCGATGATTGACTGAGTTAACATAACTCAATATTTAACAAGCCACGTCGATGTGTTAAATGGTGCAATTATAGCTTCCTGTTGACCCATGTCACGGTCGCCCCTGGTCTCCCACTTTACCTGCGGTCAGCTGGGCGACAGACAGAAGGATCAACGCCGCTTGAAGGCTCTGCGTCCTGGAGCAAGTCATGGCAAGAGCGGCATCTGCTCCCCCCTCCGACGCACCGTGCACACAAGCCACCCTGGAGAACACACACGCTACATCACGGGGAGGTCCGTCACGCACACGCCACGCACACACGCCTGACACTGCATGCAGGAATGAAACTGTAAATGGTTTGCTCCGCCTCTGCTGACTGGGATTAAGCGGATTAGCGCTGCAGAGACCTCTGATGGAGACATGTGAGCGCGCTGCGCATCCATGGAAGGGAAGGCTCCAGTAAAACGACCGCCGAATGAAGAGGAACTTTACTTCAACTCTCATTTCATTCATTTATTCACAAAGGTTGGTGTCGTTGGAAACCAGGTCAAATTGTTCATATTAGCATGAATACATTATGGCAGGGATAAGGAAGAGTTTGTTCATTTGGAAGTATAATATGAAACGAAGGAAAAACAAGCCCGTGACAAGAATTGAACGAGCGCATATGAATATGACTGCAGGGTTAGAGATACAATAGTTTGTTTGTCTTTGGGGATGAAATAGCGACTAATTCCAGATGAGTGCTGAGCGATACTTCCGATACCAGCTCTTTATGCCCTAAAATCGATTCTCAAATCAAAATATCGACACTTCAATCATTTCAGGTAATGCATATCATTAACAGGAACACAGTGGAAAGTAACTAAACTATTGCGATCCGGCCAAAATGATGTGATTGGTGGGAACTACTTTTTCTTCCGCCTGGGTAAGTGCGTAATACGTAAACGGAGCGGCACTCTGCCCCATCACTCACAAACAGACAAGATGCGGTTTGTGATGTTTGCAGAATAACGATGAGGAACCTCAAGTTAAACACGACACAGACCAGCGTGTCAGGGGCTGCTGGGGCAAGACTCACGTCACTGACGAAGTCCGTCGGCGCTGCAGTCAGGTACTATATCCAGGTACTATCCAGGTACTACTACTACTGTACTTTCGGCTTGTCCCGTGAGGGGTCCCCACAGCAAATCAACGTTCTCCACTTCACCCTGTCCTTTGCATCGTCCTCCCCAACACCAGCCACTCTCATGTCCTCCCTCACTATGTCCATGTATCTTCTCCTGGGTCGACCTCTAGCCCTGTTCCCTGGCAGTTCCATCCTCAGCATCCTTCTACAGATATAGTCCCCGTCTCTCCTCTGGACATGTCCAAACCATCGAAGTCTGGCCTCTCTGACCTCGTCTCAAACGTCTAACCTTCACTGTCCCTCTTTGCCTGTGTGAATGTAGTGAGCGAGTGAATGTCGGTGGTGGTCAGGAGGACTGATGGTGCAAATTGGCAGCCTAATTTTGGATATTCAACTACTGATTAGGATTTTTTTCCCTGAGAAACTTGTACTTTTGTCTTTGGTGTTTTTTTTGTTACTGATTAAATTGAGAGAACAATACAACACGGACGAGCAACAAATCAGGAGTTGCTATTCTCATAGATCACAAACTGCCCAGGAAAATGTGCAGAGAAACACTCTTAAATCCTTTTTAGAGTATACTTTCACGGGGGCCAGTTAAACTAACATGCACTGGTCAAGCGTCTGTCTTATGGTAATGTGATTTAAACACGCATTCATGCAAGAAAGTGTGTCATATAAACCTCTTTTTAACAAAACAAACCAAACAAAAATTAAAATGGCACAATCATTGCATGGCAAAGCTACAATATTCACATATAAAATACTCGTCATTGTTGGTGCTTGACTCAAGAGGCATAATTATATTAAAAAAAAAAAGCTTCAGCTAATAAAATGACCAAAGATCAATTCACATGACCGGCAGCTGCTTGCTGTGCCTGGTTGGTTACGCACCACATGGGGTTACGCGGGTGCTAGGCGGGGAGATAAGGGGGAGGGCGCAGGGCAGGAGTGCGCCGTTGCCCTCCTCCGCATTCCCTGTCTGGCCCCTCCTGCCCCAAATTTTAACGCACTACATACATGTGTATATAGCACCTGGGTGTCCACACATTCACGGTGTTGGGAGGGTTCCCCAGTCTGGGATCTGGGGAGCCATATAGACAGGGTATGGGGGGGGGTTCATAATCAATTTATTTATTTTTGGCCTTGGCGCGGCATGTGGGGCCTTAGCGGGCTGGGCTTGGGGTGGGACGGTGGTCCGGCCTCCTGCTCCCTACTCTCCATCCCAGGGAATAATACTCTCCTCCCAAATGGCTGTATAGGGTCGGATAGGGCTGAAGCCCCTGCACTGTCTACTCCCGTTCCCCAGACGCTGGTTCGCTGGGTTGGGGGGTTGCCCGAGCTCGGCGGTGGGGGGGGGGTGCGGTGGGGGGGAGGGGGCGGGGGGGCGCGGGGGGTGGGGGTGGGTGGTGGGGGGGGGGGTGGGGGGGGGCTGGGCCGTGGGGGGGGCTGGGGGACTGGGGGGTGTGTGGGATGGGTGGAGGGTGCTGGGAGGGGGGCGGGTGGTTGGGGGGGGCGTGGTGTTGGGTGCTGGTGGGGCGCCAGGCCGGCCCGCTGTGCCCCGTGCCGCTGCGCTGGCCTAGGTTTCGTCGGCTGTGTTGGTGTAAGTCGCCCCCGGGCCCTGGACTGGTTCTTCTGCGTGTGGCTCTGGTGGGGCCATGGTGGTCGTTCTTGGGTTGCTGTAGCTGCTTGGGGTGATCTGGGGGCTTATGTCGCCATTGTTGGGTCCGGGATGGCTGCCCCGTTCTTAGGTGGAGGTTTCACGCATGCCAGATCCACCACTCCAGCACCTATTAAAACTCGTTTAGAGAGTCAACCCCGCACACAGATCTCTGAGTTAGTGGAGGTTGCTGGGTTAGTGCTTGTGGCTCTCACTATGCTCTCTCTCTTTTTCTTCAGATCTGAGAACTTGGTGATCCATACTTTCCTCTAGAGACGAATGTGAACCTGGTGTATTGGGACAACTCTTGGTGATGATTGGATGGAAGGGGTAGAATTAAGGGGCACAAATAAATCCATTGCACTTTCTTCTCAGAACACTGTGTATTTGTCACTTTTTGTTTGTTCATGTTGTATGTTCACTGCGGTGTGCACAGCCCTCTACGGCGGTAAGCAGGTAATAAAACAAATAAAATAGGAATAGGCTAGGCTGCCAAGAGGGCAGGTGACGGTCACAATCACTATAAGAATAAAAATTGCATAGAACTCCAGCAGTGACTGACGTTATGTCCGTCACTGTGGAGCACGAATGCAGACAAGGTAAAAAGAAAAAATAAATAAATAAATAAATAAAAAAAAAAAAAAAAGAAAAAAAAGATGTGGTTGGATGTGAGCAGAACTCAGGTCAGCAAAACTGAAATAGCCCTGCTAACAACCCGTTCCACCCAAGATGAAAGTAAACCTCAGATTACTGAATGAGTGTGCTGCACGATAAACTCAGCCTGGCACCGGGTTGGTCCTGCTCTTCCATGGTCAGCCCACCAGGAGGAGGCAAAGCGTGAACTAAACCTAATCCCAGTCGACATGAATGAGTGAAAGAGTTCAACCGCATAAATCTGGACTGTCATGTTCCCTGTAAACAATTAGACATTTAAATTCAGAAAACAAAAATCAATACCTATTTTAAAAAATATAGATATTTACCAGGACTGTCGTGGATATCGGGCCACATAATCAGCACAGACTGAGCTCTGTGGAAACAGGATGGATCAAATGACACTGAATATGGGGACAGTCAGTGAAGACAGTCCAACAGCTGTTGGTGTGCGCTAGCAGGGCGTCTCTGCACTGTCAGGCATCATCTGGACCAGGACCACTCCGGAATATTAATCAGTCTGGGAACCATCAGCAGCCGTTTCTGATGGACATCTGCTACATTTCAGTTTACAGCCGGTACTGGCAAGACCAGAGGCAGCCACTGGAATACGGAATGGGCCTTCTACTGGAAGGCCAGTATATGTAATAGTCCACTTTATGGCAGGTCTATCCAGTGAGTAAAAGTTTCTATTGGATGTTAAAGTGGTCACGGAGGAGAAAGTTCAACTGGAAACAAATGATGCTACTGATGATCCTCAAATAAAAGCTAGTGGACCAAACTCAAGGGATGTGAAAGAGCCAAAAACAGTTGTAATAATCTAAACCAGGAATAATGCTAAATCAAGTCAGGGAGATAAAGAATGTCAACTGTTATGTAATATATTGTCATGAAATGTGATTAAACTGAGGATGAATGAGAATGTTTTTACTGAATAACGAAAGGGAAAAAATTAGGGACGTCCCTATTTCCAATCACGTGATCGGAAATCGAGCCCGATCACGTGCTTGCAGACCCGATCAGTACTCGGAGACATATGGATAGTCATTCTCATATATCTATCAGATCTGGAGTTACGCTGTGGCACAGTGAGCCCCCTCTCCTACACACAGGAACGGTAACGCGTGCAGCGTGACGTCACTTCCTGTGACGCTTCCTGTGACGCTTTGACTTGAAAACAGTGCTACGTATAAAGTCCAGGGATAATCACAGTCTAACAAATATTGTCAAGAAATTAGCATCAATCTATTCAAGACTTGTTGAAGAATCTATCTATATATAGTGTGTGGGTCAAAGCAGTGGACTGAGAAGACCGACAAATGGAACAGAAAACCACAGACATTTGTTCTATTTAATTAATAGAAATCACTAATTGATATAAAATGTAAAAAAAAAAAGAAGAAGTTTAACTTCAGTCACTTGACAATGCACGGATTAAGACATATGCAGCCTTTACAGGCTTCTGGAGGAACGAAGTCAAGCATCTAATATTTAATTATTTTAGCATTTGTCTTTGCAAAGTTGAAATGCACACTTCACAAACATAATCAGATGTAAAATCCACGTTGATATACAAAAGCGCCGCTACAAAGTACCTTTAGGTGGACGCCCTCTTAGGACTATGACAGCGCCACTGATGTAGCCGTATGACTAAATGTTACACAATTGAGACGCAATAAAACCCTTCCTGGCAGCATTGTAAACGTAAAACATGACACTTTTGTGATCACCGTTCATGAAGGTATCCACTGATTACATCGGCAAGTTGACTTATTTTCACAAAATAATCTACCATAATGCAAATTAACAATTCAGTACCCTACAAGAGACGACGTGAAATGAATAAGCTCGGATAGTTTTCAAACTAAAAGAGGTGTCAAACAGAATTTGAACATCAACAAAAGGAGGCCTATTAAAATTCCCAAGTAACAGTTTCTTCCTTGACGAACATTGCAGTTCAGCTCCTATATCATCAGTTGAATACATACTTTCCTATTTCCAAGACTATAAGCAGTCTCAAACCTGCCCAGTAAGCCGTCTTTGGATGGCAAAATGTGTCCCGTCGAGTGTTCTAAAATAAATATAGGTCTGTGCCACTATAAGGGCACTGAACCAATCCAGGTTTTGTCTTTTGAATTCTCTAGTGGGTGGTTCATCCTCTGGATGTCTTTAAAGGCCTTTAGTGCGTCTGCCTCTTTCTCCCCGAGGCAGGCTCAAATGTCTATTTTGATTTTGTCCAGACAGTTGTCGATCTTTGTGAGTGTCTTTTTGATGCGCAACGCTGTTAATCTGGCCGATGGGTTCTGGTACCAGCACTCCTTCATGAGTTTAGCCATGGAGGTTAAAGTCTGAAAAATAATTGGGAGAAGTTAATCAATGAGCACGTCCCTTGTCTACAGTAGAATATTATTACTGTGCTTCTATTTGTGCCTATTAAAAGCAGGAGGACCTGAATCATCTGGTGCTGGCCGTTTAAATTACTCACTGGGTCTGAAAACCATCTGTTTGGGATGACGGGCCTCTGCTGATCCACACACACAACCTTCTTCATATCCTCAAAACTGGGATCGCTTGGGACCACGTCATGAAAAGGTGGCTTGTAGTCTTCCACAATGCCTAGAGTTGGGCCAAAGAAAGAAATCAGTTTTCTTTCATATCATAAAATCAAGTGTAAATGAAAGCTATATCAACAAACGTCGAGCATCTGAAACGCATCAAGGTGTGTAAGAAGGATTCATGCGGTGGCCTGGCTGCTTCGCTCATGATTCGTTTTGGTCTCTTAACTTGCGAACTTCCGTTCCTGGCTAAAATAAAGGCTTGATCATGAACTCGCTCTGGAGTGCAGCCGTGAAACAAAAGAGAGATGTGGTTCCTTTGGAGTAGATGAATACTTTAAGTGTTGCTGAAAGCCCGGTTTCTACCGTAAGGCAATAAATCTATGTGAATGGAGGATGAAGGTTTTATAACACATTAGTTGCCTCTGGCTTCTTACAGCAAATCTTTTTGTCAATAACTCAAAAGCTTTTACTTTGTCTGAGTTGAAGCAGCGATGCTTTAGCGCCGACAAGAATCACGGAACCACAGACCGTAGAACTCAAGCTGCCGTGCTGGTTTTATTCTGTTTGAATCTCTCTCTTGATTCCTCAGGGATCAAGAGAGAGATTCATCCAGTGGCTCAAACTCCAACCTCACATCTCAAACAGCTGCATGTATAAAATAAAATAATTTTATAAACAAGCAGGTCTAAAGGAATCCAGCAGGATCGTGTATTGAATGTACCAACCGTTGCTGACTGTCCTCCTGGCAATCTCCCATAGGACGAGGCCCAGAGCCCAGATGTCCACCCTCCTGTAGGACTCAAAACAGTCCATTTGGATGGAGTCATCGAGCACTTCAGGGGCCATGTAGCGCTTCGTGCCCACTTTAGGATTGTTCCCCACATCCAGTTCATTGGTGTCTTGGAAATGCATGACCGCCAGACCTAGTATGAATGAATGAGCGAGCTACTATTCAAAATGGTTCAAATTACTTCATTAACAATATTTTAACATTTTAATTAAAAAAAAATATTCTCCCTCGGTAAGCCCAGAATACAGAATCATGTTAGTGACTTCAAGGCTCGTTGGAGGATTTATTTTACTTAATCCCCTCAATCCCTGCATACCTGACGAAACACCTCCAAAGATTTAGTGACACCCACAGCCACAACACTAGAGGGAGCTCAAACAACAACCCAAGTACCCCCTCCTATAAGACAAACATGGGTAAATCATCTTTTTACAATACTGCACCTTGCCCCCATTTTTTCCTCCACCTACGTTGTACATATTGGGTGTCTTTTTAATGTATTGTTTTTTTGCATCAATTGAGTAATTTATTTGGTATTATTAAACGTCGATGATTTATGTACTAAGGACTTCCAATGGACCGCAAGGGCTTTTTTGAAATGATCCTCTTAGACAGGATGTTTGTCTGTACTTGTACTGTAATACATGCTACTGTTTGTCTGTACTTGTACTTGTTCAATCCATCTTAAAAGCATGTGCACATGAAGGTTCAACTTTTTTATTTCACACCTGGGCAAGTTGCAAAGCAGGCCTGAGCTGCTGAACGATCCTCATGACCATAAAGACACGTCTCAAACTCCCTGCATGTCCCCTCAAGCTAATGAATGAATGAGCACATAAATCAAGCTGCCGCCAGGAGTTCAAACAGTGAAGCAAGCCACATGCCAAGATTCCCGTCTGGGGACGCACGACTAAAACCACTCCAGCAATCAGTCCTGCTCCCGACACAGAATCCACTCCAGCTTAATAAATTGCTTAACAGACAAACAAAATCCGGCATGTCTGTCAGAACAGCAAGATGCGTCATCACGGTGAAGCCTGTAAACATGTCAAGCCTTGCATCTTAATTATTTTTAATTCGTGCATCTGCAAACGGAACATTGGAACGTTAGATAAAGTAGTCCCAGTTCCCCTTAATGTGTTTTTGATTAGGCACTTTTAGAAGCAGTGGCTCCTCCTAAATTAACAACTAATAGATGCCAGCAGAGTGTTGTTACTGTCGAAGCACTGCCCATAAATCCTAATGTTCTATTCATTCATCCAGTGGCTCAAACTCCAACCTCACATCTCAAACAGCTGTTTAGTTGTCTTGTTGACCGTTTAGCCCAAAGCTGATGGTCATAGTTAGTGTTTGGGAGACTCCAGGATTCATAACCAAGACTGTAACGACTGTCTGTTAGTTTAAGGGGGAGTAGGGAGACACAAATACACACAACATATTCTTCATGTCAATCAAATAAATTCTCACCAAGGTCGGCAACGCAACATTGCCCATTCTTTTTAACCAATATGTTTTTGCTCTTGAGGTCGCGATGGGCGATGGCCGGTTTGCCCTGAGTGCCAAAGATCTGGACGTGGAGGTGGGCCAAGCCGCTAGCGATGGAGAGAGCCATGCGGAGGCAGCCGGGGGCGTCCAGCGTGCTGAGCTGCAGGTAGTCATACAAGGAGCCCATCTCATGGAAGTGAGTGATCAGCCACAGCTGAGTGCTGGAGTTCCTCGAGGTCATGTCTGAAGCTATGAAGCCTGCGTTGGGACAAATACGGCGCATTTCAGAAAACGTTTAGTCAGAAACACAAAACAGCATGTCGGTAAAACATGTCTGGGACTGACGTGATAATAAAAAGACAATGGCACATTTATTGGTGTCAATTTATAGATAGATTTATAGATTCAGCTGTTGATATTTCTGTAATATAAAAGCTCATCTACTCTAGGTTATCTTTGCAGATAGGCTGAATGAGATGTATTAAAGAAAGCCCGCATAATAAAACACATTTGTTGCGTCACGCAATCAAAATAAATGAAGTCCATGTGGTCCATACCCAGGATGTTCTCGTGTCTCAGCAGCACCGTGTTGTAGATCTCCGTCTCTCTAAACCAGGATTTCTCATCTCTGGAGGAGAAGATTTTGACTGCGACACTCTCTCCCTGCCACTGACCCCTCCACACTTCACCATAACGGCCCTTACCTGTATGGAAAAAAAAGGATGACAGAAATGTCTTCTTGCTGCTGTGATGGGATCAGTGGCCTTGTTGTTGCACTTATTGTCAGGAGGGCAGAGGAGGGGAGTTGCACTGAGTTTTCTGTGTAAGAGTTCTGCAAGCCAGTCCAGACCTGCAGAGTTAATTGGGCCTTTTTACCTACGGCTAGAAGGCCATGTTTCCACCACCATCTCTCTGCCTGCCTGTTAGCAGGATTATACCAAATGATTTGACAGATCTTCATGAAACTTGGTGGGAGGAGGAACACGTTGTACCGAGAAACGGATCCTGACAGATCAACGCATTTTGGGTCACTTTCATCATTATAAGATGGAGCCGTTTTCACCATTTCCTTCTACCACACATTTTAGGCACTCAGCAAGAAGAACCCATTACTTTTGGAAGTGAATCCAGATTTATTTTACCGGATTTATTTTTTAGATAGATTCAGGAGTTTCTAGCACTTCTCTGGCGTGGATTAAGATTTTTCTTAATTATAAGGCACTGTTGGGTATCCTCTTCATCTTTTTAGTAACCTGGTGCTCGGGTAAGACTGACTCACTTCACTTCTCTACTGTCATCAAGCATTTACATGCAGAGCAAACAGTCCTGCAACATTCAACAAAGATAAGTCTTTGCTGTAAGCAAGCATTTGGCTGATACTAATCTCCAGTGACGCTTGTGTCTGGGTCCTATAATAAATATGCTCACTAGGTATGTACGTGCAGGTGCATGTTTTCTGCCTATCACCAACAGCATATAGATGGTGTCCCATGCATCAGGTGTCCCCTGATGGACTCTGATATACTGATGTCAGTGCTTTTCTGTTTTTTGTGAAGAAAAAAAAAATCGATTCATGCATGACTAACACTCAATGATACACTTCGACAAAACAGTCTAAAGCTGCACATCCTATTGAATGCTACACCTGCAAGCGTTTGCATTTGGAGCTTACTGATACATGGTTTAAGTTTTCTACGTCTCGTGGCATCCCTCGTTGTAGGTTGCACACATGAGACATGGTTAAACCAACAAACTGTGCCAGTCAGCTGCTCTCCTGCTGGCTCAGAGGCAGACCAACAACATCTCGGTATCCATTTAGCAGGGCTTTACTGCATTTCTTGCATTTTCAGTGGGTGTGCCCCACTGGAATGAAGGTGGGAGGAGAGTTTTCGGACACAGCAGCTTATAACAGGACACTTACCCACACACTCATTAAGTGTGATTTGTCGTGCAACAGTTCTCTGAACAAGGAAAGGCAGTCCTGAGCCACTTCCTGAAGTGCAGGAGTGATCCAGCAGATCCTAGGAAACAGAAAAACAGTGAGTAAAGAGCTTGTGTGTTTATTTTAGGTGAACCGGTTGAACGACAACCTCTCCAAAGGAATCTTGTGTTTTGAGCCTTAAAAAAGATGATATAAGGAGCATCTGTGAGTCAGATGGTGACGAATACAAGCAAGCTGCCTATGATTCAGCACCCACATGGGCTCAAAGGATGCGTGTGCCAGGATGTAGTGCATTATTAGGCGCGTCAATCCTCGATCATGCAGAGTGCCCCCTGCTGATTGCACAACAGAAGTGCGGTCCTCTCACTGGTGATTGGTGTGGGCGCTAGAGATTTCATCTAATCCAAGGGCCAGACTTGAAAAACAGATGCAATGCTGCTAAGCCTTTTATTTTTATCACAGTTATGAGACATGCAGCATCCTGCTGCCACCAGAGGAGGGCAGTGCAGAGCGTTAAAGTTAGCAGATGCCCCACGAAACAAAGGACTAAACCGAGAGGAGAGAATGAGGGCTGAAAACAACAAAGAAAGCATGACGCCTCAGATAAACAGACACATTTACAGGGGAATGCACAATAGAGTTATAAAATGAATGACCAGTTGCTCCGCAGAGAGTTAAAATCCCCCCTCATTGTTGCAGGAGGATTGTTTTAGGTGGGCCGGGGCATTAAGCATTAGGATGCAACCAGGCCTCGACCGTCTCATTATAGCCAGCAGGCTACAGAGCGACAACAAGTGCATTTCACCAGCGTGTTTTTCAGAGCCACACTGCTGCTCATAATCATCTTTTTCATAATGCTGCCAAGTCCTTTTTAATTACACACAAACAAACATTCTGTGGCACCTCGTTTTGGCATTTCACGGCCAAGTGCATTGATGGACTGGAAACAGCTTGAAAGAAAGCCAACTATTTGTTTATATATCTCTCTCACACACACACACACACACACACAGTCCTTAAGGTGGTGTACATCTGCACAAGTTTCATCATCTAGTTCATAATCTAGGTTTTCAGATTATTAATGCTCCGACAGCCACAAAGACGAGTGTGTAGCTCCAAGTGTGCAGCACATGCTTCCATTACATTAGAAGCCCACTAACACATCCTGATGCTCATCTCAGTGAAACGGGCGGTACCCGCAATGATTTCTGTCAGCTCAGCTAAACCGTGAGCCGTTCCTGCTGAACTTGATTATATAGCTGGTGGGCGAGCCAGTCAACGGTACTGGGCTGTAGTTCTGACGAAACCCTGACCGCAG
This sequence comes from Brachionichthys hirsutus, assembly GCF_040956055.1. Taxonomy (NCBI): domain Eukaryota; kingdom Metazoa; phylum Chordata; class Actinopteri; order Lophiiformes; family Brachionichthyidae; genus Brachionichthys; species Brachionichthys hirsutus. The sequence continues at coordinate 420,076 of NW_027180327.1, read as the reverse complement.
GACTCCACCTCGACTGGATCGGTTTAGTGGGCCTCCGAACACGAAGCGCCCGGCAGAAAACTACAATCCGTGGTTGAGTGGAGAGAAAATGAATAGCAAAAGACTTTACTCTAGCAGAGTGGAAAAATGACTGAGAAGATCAAAACAACAATTTAATTCCAGCTACAGCACCGCCTACACTTGCGCGCACACACGCACACACACAGAGATGGGCGCCATCCTTGCACTGCACATCCAAAATGTCTCTCTTTATACATTTACAGTATTTTACTGTACTTTAAACCAAGTAATGCATCTGTAGATCATTTCTAAACATGAACTAAACCAAAGGAAGCTCATATCAGAAGCATTTAAGACTTTGTCAATGTCCAATGGCCCAGATTGAAATCACATGGAAGTAAACCTTTGATTACAGCACCACCATAAGAACTTTAAACAGGAGACGGTCATCATTTATTATGCTGCAGTGTCAATCATTTTTATCTGATGCAAAGAAGATGTGAAGTAAAAACGTATCCAATGGTTCTAAGCGCATCCTTTTAGAAGCGGGATTGTTGTTGCACGTTAGAACATTTGGCCTTCCAGCCATCTAAATGACTGACAGGTCTTTAAGCAGCCGACCTCTCACCAGACAGCAGCTTCCTCCTGATTATGAGCTCATTAATTATATCCCATTCATGTTTCCTGCCGCTGTAAAATGTATTTTAAATCTCAATCAGCTCAGAAAATAGCAGAGATCTCAAGTCCATTTCTTTATTTTAAATTATAATTGATCCATTCCATGAAAAATATTTCACTGAACCTGATGAAATTTATTAAACCATGTAACCATTTGTATTCTTTGGAGCTGAAGGGCACCGACTGTTAAACCACCTCAGAAAGCAGCGATGCTACAACGTAACTAGTTCAGACGGTAGCCCCACGCCTCAGAGGCTGTCAGCAATTTACAGACTGAATAATCGACACGGCTATCAATTATAATATTAAGCAGCACACAACTCACCGCCAGAGTGCTCTCCCCGACGTTGGATGCTATGAGGCCATCGATTGTTCCGTACTCGGCATCTCGTGATGTAAGCCTCTCCATTTGGTTCTGGTGGATGCGTCTGAACACGAGGATGGCGACAGCAGAGAGGACCACGAGGACCATGATGGGAACCACGATAATGATAACCAGAGTAGTCACACTGTAGCTGGAGATCCGATCGGCTGTGAGGGGACAGAAACATTTCCCTCAGGCCATCATTCCATCCATCATTCAAGGATTCAAGTCGGCGCCAGTGTCTGTGGACAAAACTTAAAAGCTGCAGTGACAAACCTTGGTGTGATGCTAGACAGTGCTTTGAAGTTTGATGCTCAGATTAGCTGTGGTGAAGTGCAGCTCAGGCAAACTGTCCATAGCCAAACCCTTTGAGATTTTAATTCATGCTTTTTATCACAAACACTTTAGATTGTTTCCCTCTATGTCGGCCACCCTCAGTCATCTATCGCCCGACTGCAACGTGTACAAAACGCGGCTGCTCGGCTTTTAACGGGCACTAAGAAGCAAGAGCATATCCAGCACTAAGGTCTTTGCATTGGCTCATTTAAAAATATTTTATATTTGGTTTTAAATGTCTTCATGCAGCCCGACGGCCCCGCATGCTCCCTCAGGCCGGACGACCACTCCCTGCTGGTTGTTCCTAAAACAAGAGGGGACCGTTCTTTTGCCGGCATTGGTCCAAAAATGTGGAATCCGCTGCCTCTGCCCCTCAGACAGTCACTCCCTCTCTTCAAATCCACACTTTAAACACACACCTTTTCTTCCTGGCTTATAACACAGCATGAGAAGCTGGACTTTTGAATGTGCTGTATGCTTTTATTGTTTTTTGAATAATTCATTTCACTGCTGTGTTCAGCACTTTGCCTGACTTTGTTGTTTTAAAGTGCTTTACAAATAAAGTTGGATTGGATCATTTTAATCATTCTTTAGATGTGAAATAAAGATATAATGTAATGAGAGTATTTTTCTGACATGCGACCACATTTACTGAGGCTCAACCACACGGGTTTGTAGCACCTATGTGGGCCGTCTGAAGGAACCAGTTCTGGGAGGGGGGTGTTCACAGCACACATGCACATTCATTCATTCATGAACACACACCGAGAGGATCTCATCAAGTCAGCAGAGGCCAGCCTGAGGAACTGACCACCACTCATACTTTCCAAACATTCCATAGGAAAGACGGCTCAGCTCTGCCTGCAGCACAACGATCCCCTTTCATCACTGAAATGATGCAGCCTTTCAGCCACACACCAATAGAAAGCCAGAAAACCTGAACCACCACGTGGGAGAGGGCGGCTCCTCTCGCATCCATGTCAGAAAGACATGTTTGGCATGATTCTTGTGTTTGTGGCAGAGTGAAAGAGTCAATAGTGTAAAATATAAAACAAAAACCATAGTGATTATATCCGTTTTGTGGCAAAATTATCACGAATATAATCCCTAATCCCTAACAGCATAAAAAGTTAGAATACTAGAATTTCAGCTATAAAATATAAACCACTGCTGTACTGAGAAAAGAACAGGTAGAATAATAAGAATAAATAAAAAGGACAAGAACCACCCACCCAGGTGGCATTAGCCTCTGGACTCCTGTCAGCCCGCTCGGACCACGCTGAGGACAGAGGGAGGTGGACCGTGACAATCATAGTCAAATTCTCCTTTTGGCTGGCCCACCACCTCCCCCTGTTCCTGTTCCATGAGGTGTCAGGAGAGTAACTCCGTGCAGCTCAGGCCGAGAGAGCAACCCGAAACAGCTGCGGCAGACAATTTCACAGCGATCATATTGCTGTGTCAGCAGAAAACCAAGGGAAGAGTGTGCTGCTTTGTCTAAAAAAGTAACAACCCACACGATCATTCTCACTCTGAATGGATGAAAAAGAGTTCACTGCACAAATCCAGAGGGAGCTCCCGAACATCTTCGCTTGAAGGGTAGAGGAAGGTTCAGGCATGAGATGCATTGTGGGTAGTAGAGTACTGTACCTTTGACAGGCAGCTCCACAGTGCTGTTCATGTTACACAGATGCCCGTGGCAGCACTCAACAATCTGGTCCCTGGAAGGCGGGGTCTTGCATGTCAACGTGCTCTGCTCGTAGACCTTAAAGCAGCCTTTCTGGTACACCAGGGATCCGGTGTTGACGGTGACGGAGGAGAAACACTGGTGGCCCATGCAGCGATTCCCCGTCGCACAGGAGCTGCCCTCACAGACGCACTCGTGCTCCTCTTTGACCGAGGGCTTCATTTCCTCCTCTGCAAAACATTCAGACGTAAGTAAACAAATCCCCCACATGAAACGGCTACAACTATTCTTACAGTATAATAAAACTAATTATAGCATTTTATGGTGAATTATGAAATGAAAACGTTAACATTAAGAAAATTTTAGATGATGAGTAGCACTGTGTGAAAACTGACATCATCACAAGAATGAGACACTGTTTTGTGTTTCTTTTTTGCTGCTGAAAGTAGCAGAATTGCTAATAGCACATACGCCTCAGCCACCGTGTGGACGTACGGGGCAGACGGTGCCAGCTGGATTAAAATCTAAATGAAGACTTTCGACCGCTGCAGAGGCACATCATGATCCAGAGATACCTGCACAAGCACTGGAGCTTTCCAGGCCCGTCGCATGACCAATAAGCTTGTTTTAATGATGGACTGTTGGCTTTCATTTCAGTGAAACTACGCTTAAATCAGGTATATTCCTCTTTTACAAGGCAATTTATCCCACATTGACTGGCTACTTCTACTCTTTAAGCGTGTTGGGGTGAGAAGCAGATTTGCCCCTGCTGAGACAGGGTAGGTACAGTCCGTCTCCTCTGGGGTTTCAAGCCACATTTCATGTCTGTGCTCGTGGATTATAGCTCCATATCACAGCTCGAAGTTGCTTTTTCATAGAAGTAGGACAAATCCATACCACCCAATGCCAGGAGTTATAAAATAATCAGCAGCCACCTTTCCCTGGAGCTTGCACAGTGACGTTCATGTTGCACAGATGGCCCTGGCAACACTTGACAACACGGGCCGATGAGGGTGGCGTGGCACACGTGGCTCTGCCCTCCTCGTCATCCCTCAGGCAGCCCTTCTGTTGGACGGCCGCCCCATCAATCATCTTCCACGAGGAGAAACACTGCTGGCCCATGCAGCGGCGGTCTGGCTCACACACCCCGCCCTCACACACACAGTCCTGGTTCCTGAGAACTGGTCTGCCAGCAGGCAGGTCTGTACCTGGTGAGAGCAAAGCGCTAAGGTGTCTTTCTGTTCACATCTGTTAGATCAACTCACATATTAATGGTTTCTTGCAGAACAATTTTCCTGCTGATTTAACGTACAATGGTCTCAATAAAACATGTGGCTTAATTTCTGAGCAAACTTCACGTTCCTAACGTTGATTTGCATCCAACTTTGAAAATGTCAGACTCTGTGCTTTGCACCAGCACAAAACTCAGTTATCACAAGTAAACTGGAGAATGTGGAAAACACAGAGCACAACGTATAGAGAAATGACACATCATTAGATTAGTAAATTGCAGAACACACATCTACCTTTCACTGGAGACTGCAAGGAGACATTCAGGTTACACAGATCCCCACTGCAGCATTCTATCACCAGCTCAGGAGTTGGAGTGCTACCGCAGCGTGCAGACCCTTCCTCAGTATCAGCGACGCAGCCCCTCTGGAGAACCGATGTCCCATTCGGCGTAGAGAGGGAGGCGAAGCACTGCTGGCCAAAACATCGGCCCCCACCGCTGCAGGATGCTCCGTCGCACAAACATTCAGAGTTTGACACAATGACATCGCCTGCAAAAGAATAAACAATTAGATCTCTAAATGGCCCCAAACTGTGCTGAGATGACAAGCATCACGTTTCCCTCTTGTAAAGCTGCATTTAGAGACACTTACCTTCCAAACTCAAACAGGAAGAGAGCAGGACGATCCAAACCAATTGAAACAGGCCCCCAGCACACATTGTAGAACTACAGGGGAAGAAAGAGAACACTAAAATCAGGGAACTGCTCCAACAAATGTGCTGGAATGCTATCCAAGGATAAAGATTTGATTTCTATCCATTTGTTTTTCAAAAAATGGGACACTGTTGAATGAGACAGAAGGACTGACGGACAGTATTACAGTATTATTTCTTATTTTCAGAAAGAGTCAACACCAAGTTTAAAATTCTCAAGTAAAGTGGGTCTCATGCCTTCCTGTTGTCCTGGCAACAAGACATTGAGTGGCAAGCAATGGGGAGACTGGTGCTCTTCTATTGGTTCCCTCAGAGTGTGTATGCGTGTGTGTGTGTGTGTGTGTGTGTGTGTGTGTGTGCGTGGAGACAGGCTGCTTGGCAGTGAGGGAGGAGAAGCAGACAGACAAGAGGAGGACGGAGGAGAGGAGCGCAGCAGGGAGAATGAATGTGGGCGCCCAAACGCCATCGTTCAGAGACCTGGAAACAGCCTAATCCTTCAATAGTTAATGCGTCTGCACAGACGAGTCGTGTTTGCTGCAGCCATGCACAGATTTTAATAAACCACCAGTTTAAAAATCACACGATAATCCAAAGGAAATCAACCGCACAGTTCTACAGACGAGGAGTGTTCTGTGGAGTCAGTTCTACAGACGAGGAGTGTTCTGTGGAGTCAGTTCTACAGACGAGGAGTGTTCTGTGGAGTCAGTTCTACACAGACGAGGAGTGTTCTGTGGAGTCAGTTCTACAGACGAGGAGTGTTCTGTGGAGTCAGTACTACACAGACGAGGAGTGTTCTGTGGAGTCAGTTCTACAGACGAGGAGTGTTCTGTGGAGTCAGTTCTACACAGATGAGGAGTGTTCTGTGGAGTCAGTTCTACAGACGAGGAGTGTTCTGTGGAGTCAGTACTACACAGACGAGGAGTGTTCTGTGGAGTCAGTTCTACAGACGAGGAGTGTTCTGTGGAGTCAGTACTACACAGACGAGGAGTGTTCTGTGGAGTCAGTTCTACAGACGAGGATTGTTCTGTGGAGTCAGTTCTACACAGATGAGGAGTGTTCTGTGGAGTCAGTTCTACAGACGAGGAGTGATCTGTGGAGTCATCCTCGCCTGCAGCGCGCCCTGCTTACGCCATGCTGAGCACCAGGGCCGTGTCTGAGGCATGACACGGCCCTGGTGCCCCCCCCCACCCCCCACCCCCCACCCCCCACCAAGGCCTTTGTGTCCATGTTAGACATAAATGATTAAAGATGTAATGTTAGCGTTACCGACGGCAGCGTCTATACGGGCCGCTCTCACACAGACCACATGCTGGTGCTTTAATAGGAGCACAAAACAGATGCCGTCACACAGAGATAATCAGGAGCTCTGTCTGCTCCGTTTGGACCTGGGAGGAAGCAGGGGGGGGGGGGGGGGCAGGAGAGCATGATGAGGCAACAACAGTTTAGCTGGGGGGCAACAGGGGGGCAGTGGGTCATGAGCAGCGCAAAACAACAGGGCCAGTGTGGGAGAGATGTGCAGCGTGCAACATTGAGGTAGGTTAAAGGGAGGGAAATGGGACAAAGAGGTGTCTGATGTCAACACCCTCGGGGACAGCAGGACGCGGGCACCATGCTGGTAAGGGAGGGGCGGCTCGGCTATTGTGAACCCCCCCCCAGGGGGGCACAGGATAAAGAGATAAGCCCAGGAGTTGAAGACAATAGTCTGGGGCGCATACTGAAGCCTTGACAAAAAGCGATCGTCTGACTGGTTATCTTGCTTCTGGTTCATGCATCACCAATACAGAAAGACATGCAGAAAGACAGACAGCTGACAGATCAATGACTCGCCTCAATCAACTAAGCCGCCAGGCCTCAGTTAATAGCTCCAATTACAGTCGGTCAATGACTCCCCGTGTCTTAGCTGAAGTCTACAACTGAAATACCTTCGCTGGGGCTCTGCAGCATCTCCCCCATGCAGACACATGGCCTTAAATAAGTTATCATTCACAGAGCAGTGTAATGAGTTGCATTAATGCCTTTCCTAGGTGCAGCGTGCACGTGCACACACACACACACACACACACACACACACACACACACAAACTGCACCTGTACATGGGCCTTCAAAATGATTAGATAATCCCTTGATTGTCATCACTTCATCACTTCAGCCGCCCTTCAAGCCGTTAGAACTGTTCCCATTCATCTGTGGAAAACCAGCCGGGTGAGCGATACACTCTATTTCCATAACTACGTCCACATAATCACTGAACGTCAGTGTTCATTAAATGAGACAGTGCCAATAAATGACAGGAGAATTTGTATTATCACGCTGTGATTAGACGTTTACTATAAAAGAGTGATAAAAATGAGCACAAGGAAATTAAATACCGTAATTCTCGGTGTACAAGCCGCTACTTTTTTCCAATATTTTGAACCTTGCGGTTTATGCAACGACGCGGCAAATTTACATATATTTTCCCACTTTCGCTACGAGCCGTGTTTCGTTAAAGCCTATTTATTTTCGTTACAAAATTAACGCCCGCCCGCCCGGAGGGAAAGCCCCGCTTGCGCGTAGCTGGGGAGATCTGCGAGAAGGGCCCGGCGCTCGTCCAGAGTCGCCGCCGGACCGCCGTACCCGGTCCCCGCCGCCTGTCCGCCATCCGCTACGCGGCGTCGGACGCGCCGCGTAGCGGGGAAGGAACCCACCCCCTCGACCTCCCGGGCGTCCCCACCCCTGCCGCACCACGCTCCCGCGGACGGAGGATGAGGGGCACGGGGGCAAGGGGGACGGGGACACCCCGCCAGGCGCGCGCGCGCGCCGCGCAGCCTCCGACGGGCGGAGAGGGGAGGGCGACGGGGCGACTGCTCCCCCAGCCGCGGCTCGAGCCCAGCCCCGCTTCGCACCCCAGCCCGACCGACCCAGCCCTTAGAGCCAATCCTTATCCCGAAGTTACGGATCTGATTTGCCGACTTCCCTTGATCTAACATGCCAGAGGCTGTTCACCTTGAAGACCTGCTGCGGATATCGTTACGAGCCGTGTTCCGTTAAATAGCATTTGTCTTAATGCACTTGCGGCTTACGAATATGTGCGGCTTATTTTAGTACAAAATATATTTTTTTTTTAAATTCAGTGGGTGCGGCTTTTTCACAGGTGCGCATAATAGTTCAGCAATTACGGTAGCTAATTGCAATCATGTGCGTGGCAACAGTTAAAATGTGATGATAATGACAGCCCCGCCTGCCTGCGTTGCACGTTGGCCAATTGATTTTGCAAAAAGCAAAATGGAATCGCTCCACATGCGTCCACAGCATACGAGGCGTAATTAGGTGGGAGCGAATCACTGAGTCGTTAGCACTTAGCAGCTTAGCTTGACAACACGGCCAAGACTAGTCTGGAGACCGCAGAGGAGATAGCAATTGCTTCTGCAGATGCTAGCCCTGCCTACCTGAACAGACAACTTCATGCCACTGTGCATCTGTGTGTGTGTGCGTGTGTGTGTGCGCACGTGTGCTGCAGCCCTTCATCCCTGCATACTGAATTCACTGTCAGAGTTCTGCAGTGTGTTCAAAGCACTGACATGACATCCTGCCAAGGGTGCGCTCTTCCCCCCCTCTTTTTTGGCTAGCCACCCCCCCCCTCTCCCTTTATCTTCCTCCTACAGCCTGTGATGTGGTGTTCTAACAGGAAAGCAGTGCAGATTCCACATGACTATAATAAGTGAAGACATATTTTCACACGTTTACTGCCAGATGTAATGTTTTTAGTGTAGCGTAGTGCTGAGCAGTTTGTACAGCCGGGTAAGTTTCACATTTTATTATCGAGTCTCATGAAAGTTTATTCTCTTCAGCGTCCCGTTAGATGATCCTTATTTGAGAGGTATACATTTTAATAACTCAGCATTGACAAGTAAAACAGATGATCAACCTGTAAAATACAGTAAGCCATCAAGAACACTTGGCCAGGGTGAAATTTGATTGTATTGCCAAGATAATACATTGAAAGTGAAACTAAATCTGTAACAACAGCATAGTTATACAATAGTAATACTAATATGTAGATATGTATCCTTAATGAATAATATCAAGTTGGTTTTATGTACATATAGCTGCAGTTTTGAAAGTAAGATCATCACCTAAATCAACTACTTGGTAGGATCTACGCTTTTACTTTAGTTGAAATATTTCTCCCACCACAGGCATTTGGGCCGAGGGTATCAAGGCTTCTGCGATGCGTCAGCACTGACCTTGCGTACAAACGTATAGAGACCACATTGAGCTCGACACAAGGCGGTAAAAGTGTTTACAACCCAGAGAGAAATAACTGAAATAGTGGCCCAGTGAAAAATATGTTGGGTTGACTCCTGCCGAGTTGCTTGCTAGGGGGGCTTGAAAGCGATCCTCCATATCAAGGCTCCAATTATATGATGGCAGGTTTGGACGCCACGTTTTCTCCCCAGACTCTTTCCAGTGTTCCACCTCCAGAGGGCTATCTTGATAACCACTTCTCTAAGAAGTTGAGCGGCGCTTAATGCGATTAGACGCGGATGATTAAACATGCCGCTCACATGCTGAAACAACTCAAGCCAGAAGGAAGGACGGAGACAGACGAGGTGATTTCATACACTTTGAGGAGCTGGTGCACATTCCCACCTTACACGGCGTGTTTAAATCAACAACATCCTCTGACAAATAGTTGATACTAAAGCATTTTTGGTACGTTTCATATTCAGGTCGCAACGAAGGAAAGAATGACAAACACTACTTTGTCTGATGAGCACGGTGCATCACTGAGGTTGGGGAGGGAGGAGGCCCTGCAGGAGCTGCTGAGTCATCAAGCTGGCAAATGGGGGAGTCTGTGTCTGAGCTGGCAGACTGGCAGTCACCGTGGCACAATTAGCCCAAGCACTGAGGAAACTGCAGTGCAGGTCCTGTTGTTCGTGTCCTTGTCCCCGTCTTCAGATCCGGACCAAGCAGCCAAAGAGCCAGAACACCATCAGGGACCCACAGATGCTTCACTCCAAGGTGGATGTGGGTGTAAACAGACCTGAGGGCGAAAGTCCTCCTCTTTGCAGCAGCCCACATTCATATTCACACTACAGCTCAGCAAATCAGTTTTCACTGCCCACAGTAAAATACAACAGTTGGGATGACTAACACCAAGTTAAAAAACACACAAGATTGCAATAAATCTTTCGGTAATCAATCAAACATTAGTGATGGATTTCAGTGGGACAAGTCAAGAATCACTTTATAATACACTTTGCAAATCCACAGTCAGGTGATCGAGTTCTTTTATCAAATCTTGTCTCAACAATCCTAATCCATGGTGCCTGAAAATAAGTCTCTGGCTGTTATCCCCATAGAGCTGGAGGCAAATCCATTCAGGACGGTTATAATGTGCCTTGTCAGTGGACGAGTTGTTACGTATTTGGCTTATTACACTGCACGCTATGTAACATTAGTAAACTTGCAGATACTTGACATGTCACATTGCAGGCATGCATCTAATGAATCTTGCATTCAAAAGCTGCGTCTGGCTGTGCAATGTCAATTCTGACTGTATGATCAGTCTTCAATGAAATGCCAGGCTGAGATTTAAAATAAATACATAAACACACACACAGACAAAACAGACCGACTGAAATCACCCCACTGTGTTCCGTTTGGTGTTCTTGTAAATGCCACGAAACGATCAACATGTGACTTGACTCATAATGCCAGTGATACTAACCATTCAATCCGAAATTAAAACGCTCACCAACGTTGAAGATTCAATGACCAATGTTTGAGCAGTATTTAGACCAAGCAACAACAGGTTGTTGTAGAAGAAAGATCAGCAAGGATGTGCCTATAGATCCCCAAAAAACATGTCATAACTCAAACAATGAATGGAACCAGAATAAAACAAAACTCCAGAGCTTTTAATTCCAAATAAAACATCATTTTGGGACTATCTAGTACTGATGGAGAAGTTTTCCCACCAGGTGCTCAATGAATGAAGCTTAGATCTGTACCTACAAATTAACAATTGATTAGTGGATGCCATGATGTGAACTGAAACTGGTTTGCTTTCGGCGTATAGCAGGAAGTGTAAACGTGATATTAAATCGCATTTCATTTCATGACGACCTCTCAGGGCAGTTCTGTGACCTTGTTGATATCCAGTGTCACGCACTCAGGCTGTGAAAGACGGGTCATTGTACCGGATAGGAAGCTCGCTGACCTTTGGAAATACGGCTCGCTGGCCAAGCGCCTCATCAAATGGGCCATGAGGACTAATGTGGCCCATTGGAAAGCTTGTGCGATCTGCAGCGGCCAATCAGATTGAGCCAAACTCCATCTCTCTTGGATATACAGCATGTAAGCAGCTGCATCTTCTCACAATGAGACTACATGCAAACGTCCCATGCTAGGGTTTCCTCAAGCATGCATCGTATTAAACAGCATAACAGCTGAGGTGTACACACACACACACACACACAGAGTGTATTCAGCTCAAGTGAAATGAACTCAAAGACAATAGCAGCATCTTCTTCCTGCGTGAGTCCCCCCCTCCTTCTCACTTGTGTAGGACCAACACCTTCCTGACACTAACAGGCTACCATCGAAAAATGTACTTTTTAACACATGATCCACTGAAGTTCCATGACAAAGACCGCATGTCATCACCAGAGCAATGGCCCTCCAGTGAAGTAGTTGTTAGACAAAGGAAACAGGGGCAGCGGCGAGCAAACAGGCCGTTTGTTCCGGCTTTGCGGCATCGTGAAACGCATCGCCTACGTTTGAGGCAAACACACTTCTCAGCAGAGTAATGGCACTTTTGGTGGTTCTGTTATAGCTTTTTTGGTGTCGTGAGACTCAACTCAGAAGGTTTTACAACACTTTGAAGACACTGTTAGCATGTCTTCTACGCAAAGGTCACCATAGCAATTAGACATTAGTTTTCACACAGCCATCAAAACATCTGAAACAGCCAATTCAAACACGGACTTTATGGCTCCAAGTGATGTTTGCCAACAGAGGAATGCACAAATAACCTCCGTCCAAACGACCATCTCACAAAGTTCACTTCTCTGGGGAAATACTAGCCAAAAGGACACCTCGATTCATACTGCGGGACACCCTTTAAACATATTTTCTCCCTCTTGAGCGAGAAGTAAATCAGTCGGCCCAAACAGCCAGAGCAGCGCTCAGAGACTATTTCGTTTTGACTGATTCTTGGCCATTCCTTGCAGAGGTGGAGGGGTCAGGGGGCTAACATGATAACCTTTGCTGACCCAAACATCAACCAGCCTAAAGAGCATCATCCAACAGATAGCTTGAAACAACGTAATATGTACCCATGATGTGTACTGGGAGCAGCTGGTCATCAGCTACTCCCAGTCATATTTGTTGCTGACTCCATTCTGGATAACGACCCAAATGATATTCAGTGGTGAGATAGAGCCCCCCCCACCCTACATGACTGTTAAATTCCCTAAATATCGGTCAATAATCAATGGAGATATTGAAGAACAAATTACAGACAGACGCCGGCGATTACATAACCTCGGTGGATATTTTTACAGCAGTAAGGTATCGATATATTTTTAGAACTATGCAATTGCATATGTAATATTTATAATTTAAGTATGTACAGTAGTAGTAAATACAGTTATTTAGCAGCATGTTAAGGAGTAGTTACATTTTATTTACATTACATTAAGTTACATTTACACGATGTTACATTTACAACTGGCCCTTTGAGGGCAACCATAATGCTGATGTGGCCCTCGGACAAAATGAGTTTGACACCCCTGCTTTAAGCCTTTCCTCACACCTTTTATTTAACACTGAACAAATCAATGAAGTGAATCCTCTATTGCATTCACTTCCAGCTCAGTCAAAACAATACCCCCCCCCCCCCCATCAGGCATTCATAACTTGAAAAGAATACGCGGTAAAACGCTTTTAAGTCGCAGCAGTCCCACGCGGAGAAAAAAGTTTAAAAAGAGAAGTTGATAAAACAAATATAAAATTGTGTATTGCGTACCAAACCGAGACCCCTGTATTGTTGCACCCTGAATAAATAGTTAGGCTAGCTAAACAGCTGGAATGATTTTCAAAACATCTGGCAGGAGGCAGAAAATGGCATCACATTTGAGGTAGCTAGCATCTTTATCAGAGTGCCTCGTATATGGTAAATGAAGGGATGCTAGCTATGGCTTATTTAGCACCTAACTTATCAGCTAGTTATCTACTACATTTGCATTTGATATTTGCAATTTAAACATTAAATAAATATATTAGCCCATAATATCATCAAAACTTACTTCACTTGTTGTGCACAGGCTCAAATGTGTGGCTTTAATAGCTAGTCTTCTAGAAATCATCTGTGCATGTGATGGAGGAACGCACAGTGCCTGTAGGGGGCGTGGTCTCAATAGCCATGCAGTAAGCAGTGTGCCATGTGCATGTGATGGAGGGATGCACAGTGCATGTAGGGGGTGTGGTCTCAATAGCCATGCAGTAAGCAGTGTGCATGTGCTTGTGCATGTGCATGTGATGGAGGGATGTCATGGATATTGAAGTTTACTTGAATGGCATCCGTTTGTTTTAGTCTATGCTAAAATAGACTTTCCCCAACTATATAGGAGCAAACCGTAAATTTTGGAAAATTCCCCGTTTATTCATAGCAGAGGGAACCAGCAATGGAAACAAAGCCATAACTTTACCCACTAACAGCTGAGCATTAAGAGAAGAGCACTGGAGCACTTGAAGGCCTCATAAAATGTGTATTGCCGACTGTCTTCAGCGCCGTCTGAGACTGGTGTGGAGAGTGAAGCGTCACAGCCACCGCAGATCTATGCATTTGTAATAGAACAGTAATGTCTCGTCTCCCTTCTCTCCATCGCCACTGGACTTCCTTCATGTTTGGAAATAGAACAGAAATTAATAAGCCTGTACAGGGTCACGAAAAATGAGCATCTGGCAGATACACAGACACTTTGATTTTATCCTCTTTTTCCCTCCATCATCTTGTGTCATGCTGGGACTGCAGTGGCCACGAGCCCCAGACAGCTCTTCTCATCGTGATACATTTGGCTGATGATTATTAAAAAGGCGCAAGGATTTTTTTTACTAAAAATAACACTGCAGACAGAAGGCCCTTTTCTGCAGAGCTGGACACAAGCATGGAGCAGAAACAACAGTTCCCCTGCAGCCTGCTGCCTCTGATATTCCATCGTTACCAGTCAAACCTTTAGTAAGCAAATAGATACACGCAAAACGCAAACACACACACAACTAAACTAGGAAAGCACTCAGAGAGTGCAGGCCTCCGCCAAGCAGCTCATTCTCCTTGTAGTTGCATTCACACAGTCGACATGGTGATCTGGATCATCATCAAAAGGTTCTAAATTGTTCTTGGTATCTTTTACTCAAGGCTGTCGGTCCGGCAGCAGAACACGGGAATAGAGCAGCGGCGAGAGAATCCAACATTAACGAATCACTGGAGGAAGAGGAGGAAGCAAGAAGAAGACCTGCAGCAACTCGGCTCCTGCGCTCTGCGACTCCGATCTCACCGAGACTGTCTAAACCAGGCATGGGCAAACCCAGGCCCGGGGGCCATATGCGGCCCGTTGGTCTTTTTAATCCGGCCCGCCAAACTTGTCCAAATTATATTACATTAAATAAAATTGTATTATAATTAAACCTCATTCATTTGACCTTTTCCCTGTAATGCTACCTGTAAAAGGCCAAATCCTTTAATGCAATAGCTTTCATGTGTCATTTATATTAGCTCACACAAACACTCCATCCATGTGTTCTTGGTCCAGCCCCTCTGTCAAATTTTAGAACCTATTGTGGCCCGCGAGTCAAAAGGTTTGCCCACCCCTGGTCTAAACCCAAGTGAAGCAAACTAACTAGCAAACTAGATTATCATCATCGTCCCGGGTGGATTAACCAAAGAACTCCGGCCATTCAACGCTAAACTGCGAGCTGCGTGGGAGCGTTGGAAAGGCGAACACACATTCACCAAGACAGCGAGGCGACGCCGGGCGAGTTTCATCTCGAGAATAAGTTGAATAAAGTTTGACTTATGACCGTTTTGTTTTGCTTAATGCGCCTTAAAACCCGGTGCGCCCCATGTATGAAAATAAACCCGTTCATTGATGTCGCGCCTTATAACCAGGTGCGCTCTCTGGTCCGAAAAATACAGTACGTTGCTCAGAGACAGACAAGCCAACCCCCGCCATGGCGGAGGTACCGGTAATAACATAATGGTGCAACCCCCAAGACAAATCATGACCATTTTTGGTATTCAGCTCACACCTCTCCCCTGCACTCACACTCACACACCTTATTTAACTTGAGCGCCGCCTACATGGAGGCGCAATAAGCCACAGAGTCTTGCTCAGACTTGATTGAAGCAGTCTATCGGTCTCATAACTGCAGCTCTCGTTAATGACTGAGTAACCTGATTACACACACACACACACAATCTGAGGGTTTTTAGAGCCCACACTTGCCCCTCCCTCCACTTGCATATTGTTCCAACCCAAACTACCTGCAGTTTTTGCAGCCGCCCCCCTAATCAATGTTTTGTGAGCATTTCTGTTGCTAGGTCGTCACTGTAAATGAGAATTGGTTCTCAAATCGGCGTTACCTGGTACAATACTTGATACACACAAGCTACGTTGCAAAAGTTCCAAACCAAGCTGGAACTTTGGGGTTAAATGATGAATAAAGGATGTTTCATTTAGCCATTTATCAAGGTTCTTTGAGGCGGTTCTCAATCTTCCACCCAGTTTCCTCCAATCCATCCAATATTTAAGGATACTTGGCAAAACAGCGAAAAGCACATTTATTTAGCAATGTTTTAAAAGCAGAAAAGCCCAGACTCTTCCCCTTTATCCAGATACACTCCCTGCAACAATTGCTTTTTCCGTGGCACACCCAGCCCCCCCCCCCCCCCCTCGTGCAGACTCAGACAAATATTGACCAACATGAAGGAAAACTCCAGCTGTAAGTAACAGAGCTGACAGATCTCCCTGGTGATTCTCAAGGATACAATATTTCACTGAGGAGCAAATACGTCAGTGAAGCCTTTTTTCACCGTTTTTATGTTTGAAAGAACCGAGGAAATAAGCGCCAGTCACTTCAAATAGATAGCAAAACCACTCAAATATACAGACACTATTCTAATCAAGCAGGGTAAGAATACATTTTATTTTGGTTGCATTGTGCATAAATTACTCAGTTTATTCCAGATCAAACGTACCGTACCATAATTTCATGACTGTGAATACATTTCTAAATAAGAGTGAGTAATAGGGGCTGAAACTATTTCCTATTCTGTGGCAATAGTCTCCCCAAGAAAGTGTTAATAGAACTTATTAAATGTCTCTTTAAAGTTTACACCAGGGACCGGCAACCTCTCATGCGACTTTTCATTATACTCAAGCCTGGAGTGTCAACACTTACTACTTTAATAAAATCCTTTTTAAATGGTCTGTTTTTACAGTTTTCTGCAGTATCTAAACATGTTCACTTACCAGTAAGTGCCTTAGTGCACATCTATAAATCCGTGCTACGTAGGACACACAAAACTTACCGCAGTCGATAGGAAAGCCTCCTTTATGTATTCTCCATCAGCGAATGGTTTTCCTTGTTTCACTATGCAGCGAGAACGCTCTCCCCCCAGACAGAAAAAAACAACAACCACATTCTCCTTTATGAATATTTGGAAGGAAGGAAACTTTTTCTTCCGTGATGGGAAATAAACTGAATATCTTGGGGTTTTGGACTGCATCACAAATTGATGTGGGTTAAATGACTATTGGTTACCTTTGACTGACAATATAATAAAACCGCTTTAACATAAACATCTCCACACACACACACACACACACACACACACACACAAAGTCTGGTTTCAGAAGATTTATTTTCTGCTCCATGGCTATTTCATGATGCTGGAAAGTCACCACAGCCAGTTCTATGTCTGGGAATACCAGACAGATATCCTCCAATCTGTTTGAAGAAGAATGTACCAGAGATAGGCCGTTATAATGCTGCTGTACAACAGGACGCATAAGGAATGAGGAGCGGACTCGATGCAGGGTGAGGGGATCCCAATTGGGTCTGCAGAACGGTTCGGACTCCCCGAGAGCCCTTTGAGTTGAACCACAGCTAAATTGAGAGTATTTGGCATCCTTTTTACCTGACCGCCAGACCCGACGAGCCAAATCCTTCAAGAACACCAAGCACCAAAAAAGCCACCAACGACTGCTCAGCTAAAGGGTTACGTTCTCCAGATCATAAACCAGACACACCAACAACAGGAAGAACACTTAGAGATTCCTTCACTCCAGTCACAGCCTCTCCTGCGACTATTACTCACCAGAATGCCTCCTCCGCTTAACGAAAACTAATATTTACAACAACTTTGTATGGTTGGAAGAAAGTTCATTCAAAACCCTGATTGTTTATTAGGTTCAACAGCTCTGCAAAAACTAAATTATACTATAATAGTTTAAATAGCTCAGATATTAATAAGGTACAGCCCCCCCCCACGTTCAATAACCAAACAATCCATGACTGCAGTCTCAAAATGATTCAGCATTTCAAATATCAGGTTTCATAAAAGCACATAATGTGAAAATCAGTTGTTGCTAAAGTAACAGACTCCTACGAACTCAAACGTTTTGGGATGCTCTTCTGTGGACCAATGAAAGAAGCCTATCTGTTTGGCACTGTGAATCGGGGGGGCGTGGCGGTAGCTCAGTGGTGCTGTGGGGCTTCACGCCTGCAGCATGCAGAGGGTAAAATGGATTTGGATCAAACACACGATGATCCCAAGTCCACCAGGAACTCGTTTCAAAAGGAAGTCTTGGAGAATTTAAGAGTCGCTGTCAGTCGCCAAAAAAACCTCTGGTGGGACTTGAAGAAAGACGTTTCATCGTGCAGAACCAGGAACATCGTAGAACTGGAGGCGTTTGACCGTGAGAAATGGACCCGCACGCTTTAGGAATGCTGCCAGAACCGGATGTCCGGTTATCAGTCACATGTTCAGCTTTAAGAGTCTCTCAAAGTACTAAAGATGCTCATCACAAAGCATTTTGTATTACAGGGAAATCAGCTCTAATACCTTTTGATTTAATGATCATCAATAGCTCATCAATAGTATATTTGACCAATAAATCTATTTGACACTTGAGTTACAAATTTTGCTTCCAAATGCATTTATGAGGCAAAGGAAAACTCACAAACAACAATGCATGCATTACACCACGAGCTGCTGGTTCAAATCCCTATGGATTAAACAGTCTCCTGAGCCAGACACTCTTAATCCATATGCATTCCGATCGCCACACACACACATGAAGGCGTTGACACCTTGATTGAATCATAAGTTTAGAACGGTGACTTCACAGCAACAAAACAAATAAAATACAACCCGAGCGGTCCTGCAGGCAATGAGGAGGACGACTAGTTAGACCTGATTAGTCGTAGGTGAGAATGCAGCTCTGCCAAAGCGAGGAAGCGGCACCGAGACGTCATCCTGGTGACTTCAGTGCGAGACACCCTCGTTCACACTTACTCTCCTCTGCGTGCTTTCAGGTGGCGTTAACACCTTCGTAATGAACTTGGCACCTTCTCATCTGCAGCTTGTAACAGTTTACCGCCCTGTAATTCATCTCAAGCACAGTTTCCCCCGAAGGCCTGATTGATCCCAAACAGGGATCAAAAGCATGCAGCCAGCAGACTTCAGCTTCTTGTATGAGAACCACATTTATGGCATTTAAGCATTTCTTCACTGACAACAAATGAAACCACAGAACATGGTAACCCCCCCCCCCCCCACACACACACACACACGCACACACACACACACACAGACCCCCACAGGGGGCTCAGCGTGGGATGACGAGACACCATCAACCAGGATCGACCCTCTCAAAGATTATTAGCATCACAAAACAAACTCCTAACCGGGTCACAACTAGCCACGATGCGTCAAGCTCGATCTGATTGTGAAAATGGAGATTAAACCAACGAGAGGCGTCATCATTCACCAATACGTGATCGAATCATGTCGGTGTCTAGACTGAGCTGCGTCAATCGTAGTTTTTTTTTTTTTTTTTTATGTTTTAGACGGGATCATTTTCTTTAAGAATTTAAAACTGAAAGATGTTCGGCTGCAGCAGAACAGGCCATCTCAGAGGCGTTTGTGTGAAAACACGTCACGATGCGTTTCCCAGCGAACTTCAACGACACGTCAAACATCTACATCCCAACGCGGCGCCTCCATTTAAAACAAAGTGAGGTTAACTTACCTGTCAAGGTGCCTTTCCGGGGCTCCGACACTGGCGCAGTCCGAACTACTCTGCCATCTCCCGAGAACTCACCGACGATGCCCGATTTGTTTTCCGAAGTCGGAGACGCAGCGCCTCCGCGACGCCGCCGTTCCCGTCCGTCCTTCGCTCGCCGTCCAGGCGGGAGGAGTCATAAAGAAAGCCTCGATGCGCTGCTCCGATGCGCTGCTCCGATGCGCTGCTCCGATGCGCTGCTCCGCGGCCGACGCTTCGCAACTCGCACCTAAGCGTCCGAAGGCGAAAGACTCGACCGGATCAGAGGAGGAAGTTTCCGCTCACAACTCAGCGTGATTAGCGGGAGTAAAGCGCGACGGCGGCCGCCGCTTGTTCCGGTCCGCGCCTTCAAAATAAACCTTTGGAGTTCTCGAGGATGGCTTTTCTTTTTATTCGCGTCCTATTATCTGTTAGTAAACACGAAACCGGCGCGTTGCCGCCACCTAACGGCATGAAGCGTGAATTGCACAGTTGTCGTGACACAAGAACTCATTGATCTTTTATTCGTTTTGAGATACAGTAATTTAACCGGTCACTGTTTTGACATGTATTATATATTACTTAGATCCGGATTTTCTATGGGTTATTTGCTAGTTAAATGTCTGTTCATCTATTTGCTTGCAGACATTTATGGTAATTAATGTTTGAAATGTTCAACAAAAATGCACTCTAGCCATATTCTAGATGTGATTTTAATGATGACCAAGATCTGGATCAGGATTTTTTGAAAGAAGTATGTACCATTGTTAGATAAGGCATTGTTCATAATATTATGCAAATCACGTCACTGCAAGGACGCTGCTCCCTGGACAAGCCGCCAGTTCATCACAGACAGACAGACAATCATTCACACACACACTCACAACTACGGACAATCAATTCACCTCATTTGCATGTTTTTGGAGGCGGGAGGAAGACGGAGAACCCGGAGAGAACCCGGAGAGAACCCACGCAGACACGGGGAGAACATCCAAACTCCTCACAGAAAGGCCACAAGTTGGATTGGAACCAACAACGCGACCCATTGTGCCACCGTGCTGCCCTCCCCTGAGGTAATTAATCACATACCGGTATATGTAAAACAAATATAACAGCTCAAACAAACAGACAGATATCTACAGATAAATATACATTCAAAATAATATATAAAAAAAAACTGTCAATAAAATTGAAATAAAGTGTAAATGAAGATGCAACCTTTCAATCTGCAAATTAATTTAAAAGTTGTTTCGGCAGTTTGTATAGTTATAGTATAACTTGTAGTATAGTATAGTCCTAATCTCTTTGTATATGCAAAGACAATAAAGGCTTTCTATTCTAGTATATAGTGTAGTTTGCTCTTCATAGTAGTAATAACAGTCACATGTCTTTTTTGACATGCTACAACTCCCTTCTTATGTTCACCTCTTGCTGAGACACTTGGACTTTCCTCTAAGGCATGATCAGATCAAGTCGAGGTGGAATGGAGGAAAGGAAAACTCAGTGTTGCTCTGAATCCATTTCGGGTTTTGGTCTTGTGGCCACAATGGAAAATCCTGATTCGCACAAGTATGCAGTTGTGAATGGGGGGGAGGAGTTTCACAGCCCTTTGTGCTAGACCTTGTGCTAGATTGCTGTCCCCTTTGAGACAGTGATCCAGAAGGAGCCACGGTCCAGTTTGTCCCACTGCAACTTCAAAGAGACACCGTTATGTCTGCCGGTCATTAATGCTACCACAAAACAGTTCTGCCAGTCTAGACCGTTCTCCAGTCAGCAGCAGCCTCTCCAATCATCTCTCGACACGTATCCACAGCAGCAGGCCAAGCCAACTCCTCCGCTGTGGTGAACGCCTTCTAACCCTGCCGCCATGGCATTTAATGTGAAGGCTTTGCTCATCCATGGATAACATGCAGCAGGTTTGATGAACATTAAGGCAAGTTTAATTGTAGAGCACAATTCATATACAAGGCAATTCAATGGGCTTCAAGAAGGCAAATAAAATCAAACAAAAGTAATCATAAAATATAGATTAAATCATTGATTAATTACATTAAAGAAAAGAGTGCAAATAAAATATTTCCAGGTCCCCTCCCTACATACTGTCTTATGCACTGGTGAATAGAACTGTTTTCAGCCTGGATTTAAACATTGTCAGATTGATGTGAGACATCGAGGCCTGTCTGAAGACTGTTCCAAGTTTCATTCAGGCCAACACTGGGGTGCAGAGTAGCTTCCAGGTGAAGGTGTTGTTTGTTTTTACAGAGATGATGCTGAAAAAGCCAGTTCCTGCAAAGAAGGTTCAATAAAGTGAAAATTAATTGTTAAGAAGAAAAAAACACATAAAATTAAAATACACAAGTATAAAATCTCATAAACCTGTCATTAGTTGTTGAAAGGGAAATATACGTCCAAGTTGTTGTTTTTTGCAATTAAATAAAATTAATTAAAGGACCATTGTTGCTTTGGGTAACATACTTTTCAGCCTTGTTATAACTGTTGTATTACTGCAGGCACACATCCGTCCACATGTCAGCATAAAACAAGAACCAGTATTGAGACGTACAAACATGATAAGGCTTAATAAAGTTTAGGTTAAATGTTTAACACCCTCAATGTGCTTGAATTTAAACTCAACAATAAAAACATTAGAGCGGCACCAATAACAAACATTATTTACAACAACAACAACAAAAATCACATTCTGCACATATCTATGCAGGATATAAAAAAGGTTATAGTTTACCTCCTCACTGCGCATGCTAGAAAAAACCGGATCATCCTGAAGGGGCCCCTGCCTGCAGGTGAACTTGATATTTAGCCTCGCCCTGCTGCCGCCCGTTTCCATGGTGAGTTCCAAACAGTCGGTGCTTTCTTCAGTTTCTCCTGCCTCCAACAAAATGTCAGAGTAAGTGCATCACGATGACTTTGGGTTGTTGCAGCGTCGCTAACTGTTTCGCGTTAGTAAACAAAGTGCAGCTCGCGTTGATCGTGACGTTCTGCGCATTGTTCCTTCTGTTCACCGTCGAATATCTCTCTCTCTCTCTGTTGGCACAGGGATCCGTCTGTTCTCAGTGATGTCCAGTCGACAGAATCTGGCAAGTGCACCTGCTTAGATCAGCTGATTCTCCCTGTAGAACGTGTGACATTGTTGTTGCTGCTTTGTCCTGATGGATGAAGCTGCATCATCCACGCGACCCCAATACCGGCAGGAGTGTTATCCACATGCAATAAATCTCATTTGCATGATGCATCATGACTTTCCGCACATTATCTGTGTGTCTCAACGCCACAGATGTGAAAACAGGGATCCAGATCTCCCAGATTCCAGGATTGTCCCCGACCACCGCTCTTCCTGAGGAGAGGGCCCGAGGGCGAAGGGCCGGAGTCCTCGACAGCGATTCTGACTATGTCAAACTTGCAAAACAAGGAGGGCATAAGGGTAGAGTAGAGGCCTCCTGTTTCCATGCATCTTGCACACACTCCTGTCTCAGGTTTATGTATTTAAGCTGCATCTATTCCATGCTCTTCTTGTTCACCAGGGCTTTTGTGGCACGAAGTCACGATTACACCTAAAGCCAACCCATACAAACCTCCAGCCTGGTTCTCCACGGCATCAGAAGACAAGCCGAGGTACTAGAAGCACCTGTCTAAATATGATCACTGACTGACTGCTGAAGTGACACATACTAGTACATGTCTGTCTTTGTGAGTTCTAACAGTATATACTG
Source organism: Brachionichthys hirsutus (assembly GCF_040956055.1). Lineage (NCBI taxonomy): Eukaryota > Metazoa > Chordata > Actinopteri > Lophiiformes > Brachionichthyidae > Brachionichthys > Brachionichthys hirsutus. The sequence continues at coordinate 397,026 of NW_027180327.1, read as the reverse complement.
CTACTGCTGCAACTATCGCTGATAACACAATTACGTCATCTTTTACAGTTTCACCAGTAACAAGCTTTTAAAGTATTGTTTAAAAAAAAGCAGGAACATTATATCCAGAAGATTCCTGTTAAATCTACGTTTGGTTCCAGCTATCATTAAATGAAAGATAGTACATATATGTGACTTTATTATTTCCTCTCCAACAGTTTAATTAAGAGTGAAGAGAAGATCAACCCTGGGGCTTTTCAGCCCCCCTTTGGGACTGACAACATATCAGTCTGGGAGAGGGCCGATAACAGCAACAACGGCAAAGGCAAGGTAAACAGTCAAATGTAGTTTGAGTCATTTTGAAGCAATTCCTACACAGAAGTCATCAAAGTTATTTTTATTATGTTACAACCATATTAAAAAAGTTATAAAATGCAGCATGGCATATTCTTCCTGACTGATCTCATATTCAACCTCATATTTATACTTCACATAAGCCTTTAAACAACAAAACAACAAGTTGGTGATCAGGTTCTCATCTCTTTGTTTTTTTTACAGCTGAAAAACAAGAATGTTTAAAACAAAACATGGATAAACTGCATTTAAATGGACTAAATGGGACCATAAGATGTTGCTTTGTGTTTGTAGAAAAACAACGTTCATTACTGCCAGATGGAAAACTTGCAGTCACCCCAGGAATATTTCCAGACCGGCAAATTCAGGAGAATGTGAGTTCATGTGAGCACGAGATGGTGCTGTTGCTCCAGAAGCCGGTGCCTCCGAGTTGTTTTTACAACAATAAGACACAGAAATAGTTTCACTTTATTACCTCGGGGGATAAATTACATCACGCCTTGATTCTGGGTAAAATGAGAACATCTTGTTATGAGTGATATTATCATAGTACGCACAGAAGCAAATAAAACCATTTGCATGTACTGGCTGTTGTTTGGTTAACTATGGATGGAAATTTAGAAAAAATGTACTTGATGGACAGCAAATTTGTCAAAACCTGTTTTTGTTTGCTGTAATCATAATTCTTGTGCATGGCAGAAATTAAAAATCCTACCTTAAATCCCTTTTGATGAGGGTTTAAGGTGGATGAGATATTTTAAAACTTCTTTCTTGTTTTACCACTCAGTGGTCAAACTTGGGGGAGGGGGCCGTTCTGGGGGAAAGATGCCTTGTCTTTAATTGAAACCTGACTGTCGTTTCAAGACAGACTACATAGAGCCTAGCTTTAGCTTTTAATTCTACCTTGAAGCATTGCAAGTAGTGTAAATCCATATTTATGAGCATTACAACAAACAAGATATAAAAATATTATTTAATCATACAGATGAATATTGCCAGTGATTTCTAGACTTTGCGACTCCGTGTTAAGGTGACAAAGAATAATTGACCATTAAATGTTGTAGACTCAGAAAAAGTGAAACAGAACACAGATGGCCGTTCAGGCAGAGTATGACCTTCACCTGCTTGGTGTTCTGTGTACATCTGGGAACAGTGAGGGGCTGAACAAACATCCAGAATTACTGTTACCGATGCTGCGGTGAAGCAATGAGATGAAAACCTTTCCTTTCTTTTACATTTTCAAGATTCACTCTGAGAAAAGAATACAAAATTTGAGATTGAATTTCTTGTTTGTTTACTTTTTTTTCCAGACTGCTTTGGTAATGAGTGGCCAATGTTTGCCTCGGTATAAAAGATCATGTTTAGCCTGTGTTGCTGTTTATCTCTGGTGAATCTGATTGGCTTTTTGTGGCAATAACCAAACAATGCATTCCAGTGTTTATAACTACAAAGGATTTATCTTTTTTAGATTGCCTTTCATTACATCTAGACTTCATGTCTTTGGTGTTCTCACAGAATGTTTGACAAGAAACCAGCTCCTGTCGACATGTCTAAGCTACTGAGCTTCGGTTATGTAGAGGATGACAAACCGGATGACAAGTAGCACATGCTCATGTGTAAGTAAGTAGCACAATCTTTCTGTCATGAATCACTTCCTTTTTTGTGTTTTAATCATCATTATCAAAATCGACCTCCATTATAAACAAATGAAATGAGGCCGTTGCATCGATAGAAGGATATGCTATATAATGAAATCATGGCCACACAATTACATTTTATGATGCCTCTCTTTAGTTTGACAGCATTTATTAGTGAATGCTGATGTAATCAATTCTGAACCACTCATGGTTTCATGTCAGCAGAATAGAAGACTGCCAGTGCTGAGGAGCAACAATACCAATCCTGCATCCTTCCAACAGGAAGACATGCCATCCATTTTGTCTAACAACAATAATTTGCTTACTCCTTCATGCATTAGTCTCCTTTTTGTCATGTCAGATTTATTACTCTAGTGTGGAAACGCTTCATTAAACTAACGCTAGGCTCTTATATTTATTGTGCTTGCTAATGGTAGATCATTAACTGTATTCCTTTGGAAGATAATTTACCAGTAAGGCTGTTAACTTTTGTCCTGTGTCTGTAACTCTGTCAAATGCAGCTCAAAGTGCTAACATTTTGGCAGTGCAAATAAAATCAGTTATTTAAAGTTTATCTTTTTACTTTTTCCTCAAATGCAAAGAATTGTAACAATTTTCCACATCACGCATCAAAAGTGTCCTTTTAAATTACCGGTATGTAAATCAAATCTGATATTCATTCATTCATTCATTCATTCATTCATTCTCTTCCGCTCTGTGGCTCACGGGAGTTGCTGGAGCCTATCCCTGCTTGCTCTGGGCGAGAGGCGGGGTACACCCCGAATGCGTCGCCAGCGCATCGCGGGGGGGGGCATGAAGTTGATAGTTACAGGAATAGATTTTTCTAAATTGATCTATGTCTGTGTTTGTTTTGGCATTTAAATATATTGAGGAGGAGGAAGAGTCATCTTGATTTGCAGACAGAAAATAACGGAGCATGATTTTTAAGAAGTTTGTTGGATGAATTTTCTCAAGTACCCTCTCATTTTTGGTCATCAAATTATGCTTCATCGTACATCTCGTAGTGTCTCATCCAGACAAACAAGCTTTTCCATCAGCCTCTGTGTTGCCCACAAAGCCTTCCTGCTACAAGGCTGTTGTAAAGATTGGTTAAAATGAAATGGCTGCTTTGTTAAGGTTTGGAAAACGATTGGTGGTTTAGGCACAAAAAGTGTTTGTCGGGGTGTACAAACATTATTTATGATCTGGTGGTTTCATGCAGAACACAAACTGACTGGCTGAAGAGTTCTATCTGACCTCGACCCATTTTGGGACTTTCTTGTTCTTAATTTGCTTTGTGTAGGATGGGATAAACAGAGCTAATTTAAAGCCCAGTTCACCCCATTTGGGGGCAGTGTTGGGTGATGCTTCCTATTTCTCTCTTTAATTAGAAAAGCACTCAGAGACTGCAGACCTCATTCCCATCGCAACTGAATTTGCACCATCCACATGGTGATCTGGATCATCATAAAAAGGTTCCCTAATCTTGGTATCTATTCACCATGAAAAATACAAGTGAATTGTGGAGATCTCTCCAGGACCCGGAGGCGTGCAGGTCGGATCACAGCCGACCCTTCTCACCCTGGACACAGACTGGATGACCCTCCCCCCGCAGGCAGGAGGCTGCGGTCCATCCAGACCAGAACCTCCCGCCACAAGAACATCTTCTTCCCCTCTGTCGTATAAGACTCATGAACACTTAATAGTTAAATAAACTGGCGAGTTTCTGAGTTTATGTGTATTATTTACTGATTTTTGAATCCGTAACTTGTTTTCAATGTTAAATTTTGTATTTTTTTCCTGACTTCATTCTGTATCCGATCCGGATGAAATTTGGTAGAAAGACAGAGGTCCCCACGCTAAATGACTGTGCCAAATTCTGAGATGTTAAATGCCTGTCTGCTGCTCAGCAAATATAACCCATTTTGCTGAGTTGAGTTGTGCGCTGTAGAGGGTAGTGGGTAACCTGAAGTGATTGACGAGCAAATGGGATGTGAGGTAAGTTGATAACTTATCTCACAACCCTCTGGTAAAGAAAGGATCAATAATTTCAGAATTGGCAGGGTGGAAAGGAAGTGTATAGAATCATGTGCAGACAAGTTGGAACGGGTGGAGGAAAGTACCAAATGTCCTTTGAGAGTGTCAGCGACTGAAAACAAAGCTGATGCTTAAAATAAAAAGTAATTCACTTCAAGCAAATATTCAAAAAAGAATTTGCACAAGAGGAGGAAAGTATAACCTCAGAATGTATTTATTTTTTAAACAGTATTCCCGAACAACTCTCAAAAGTATGTGTGTTACATGATCTGTGTAAATCTGTGGAAAACTTGTCTCGATGATGAAATTAAAATTGCTGAAAATTTGGTACAATTCAAAAAGCTTTATAAAAATTATTTTCTGCACAAATATGCAAGGGGAGAAATGAACAATGAGGTAATCTCAGTTTGTGTTTTGTTTCAAATTTAGTATTATTTGTACGATCAGAATCAGAATCAGAAGTAGTTTATTGCCATTGTTAGTGAGGGTTCACAGACTAGGAACGTTTCTCGGTGAAGTCGTGCTACATCTAACATTAATGACAAAATACTAGGGGATGGTATGCAATTGCTTGGAAAGCATACCGCCCAGCATTATTGCATGGGGTCTGCATTCAGGAAATGTATGTATGCATGCTCAAGATGTAAAATGAACAGGAAAAGCTGCTATTTTCTTCTTTTGTAAACTGCTGTTTGAAGGAGGGGTAGGATATACATAAGTTCTTTGAGCTTCTACCTACCTCTTTGGGAAGAAACTGTTTTATAGTATAGTATGGTGTCTTTTTTTTTTTAAGCTGCTCAATAAAAGGCTATAAATCAATCAATCAAAACCATTCCAGTGCATGCCTCACCCCAGAGAACAGCATTTCAGTTTAAAGAATACAACCAATTCGCATCTTAACTCATGTCTCCAAAGAAATTACTGGGATAAGGTATTTAATATACATTTTATGCAGTTTAACAGGTAATGGTTGTGGTTTGAGGGTTTCATAGGAAGTGACTTGGGTTCCATTTCGAGTTGATGCAAACTTGATGAATTCTTGGTCTTCCAAAACGTTTTTCTTATAGTTGGTTTCAGAAAGGGAATAAACCGTACACCACCTCCCAGTCGTTCGGGATCCCGGCTGTTTCTGTTACACAAGCCGTGACGACGACGTTTCACCGTATTCACAAATGTTTTGCATTTGCATGACGCACCAATCAACAGGCCAGCATGTTTGTTTGTCTGAGGCAGTGTTTTCCCACAAAAATGTACGGACGCACGTGTCAACCAGACATGACATGTAGTGTCACGATTGAACTACTGTCATGTGGGCGTGTTTTACATAAAGGCCAATTGTAGTCGAGTGACCATGTCTTTGATGTGATGGTGGTCCTGTGACCATGCCTGGTGTGATGGTGGTCATGTGTGACATGTTTTTGAACTATTGAGATCAAAGCCAGGCCAGTACGTATATTAAAGGTGAAGTGAGAACAAGCAACAGTTTACGGTTTCAGAAGACTAAATATGAGTGTAAAACAACAGATCACCAAGAACATGAATCGTGTCCAGTCACCGTCAATGACTGACATGTCCCCTGAGGACCAGGACAACAAGACACCTGAAAGTCCTTTTGAAGTGGATACAGTAGAGGGTCCTACCCTGAGCAGCACCTTCTCTGCAGCCATCCAGGCCATCAAAAACTTTCTGGATGAAATGGCAAGTCACGTCTGTGAGACCAGCACGGAGGAATTGCCAGCAGAGGAGCAGAGACGCATTAAATTAATCCGCTCCTTCAACACAGAGGTGATAGCGGGAGAGATTGTCGCTATCATACAGGATGTGCAAGATCTGGAAACCTTTTCACATCTTCCCAATTGGCCAAACGACAAAAACACAATTTGGGAAAAGGTGGTGGCAAATCTCATGGCCTTTTTTGTTCATATATTAATGAAGGAGTCAATCCTTAAAATTGTGAACAAAATGAAGAAAGGGTTTGACTACACGTTATATCCTGATCTGCATAGACCACTTTCTTCATTACTTGTAGCGGTGGAATATGTGGTAGAGGGCATAATCCGAAAAGGAAAAGACGTGGCCGGGGGCACCAACGAGGTCTGCTTCTATACAAAAGTAGCAGAAGACATTACTGATCCTAAGTCAAACGTCGTGAAGCAGCTGGCTGGTTTGGTGTACCACCATCTGCCACCATGTGATGCAACAAGGTCAGACATCAGGCAGGAAATCATCGGGGAAGTGGACGTATTCACCAAGATGATGGGGAACGCTCTCAACACGCAGGTTCAACAAGAACAACAGAAAAAGGACCTTGTGAGCCTTGCAGTAAAAAACATAAAGAGAGTGGCTGTGCCCCCAGCTCTACCAGAGGCCTCCAGCATGATGGAAGGGGAGACTTTGGCACCTGAAAAAGAGGAAGATTTTACTACCGATGGGCAGGTAGTCTGCAATGAAGTATGACTGAGTTCTCGTGACTGATTCTCCCCGGAGGGAGAATCCATCCGACCCCTCCTCATGCGACCATCATCGCCGGAGACGCCCGACACTCTAAAAAGGGAACGTGACTTTTCATCTTGGCCGAATGAAAACACATGTCCCAACTCCAAAAATAACTTTACTCTCTTTTTGTCAAAAGAACTCCTCTCTCCTGGCTTTCTCCATCCACTTCTCCATCGAACTCCCCTCCTTAGTGAGGCACGGGTGGGGATAAGAAACAGGATAGGATGTTTTGATGTGATTATTATATTTTGTTTTTATTATTTTAATTGATGTTTTTATTAAGTGTAACCGCTTTGCCAAGCTTATTGCTTTTTACTCCTAAATCAAGCCTATAATAAATTTACAAAACCTTATTTCTCCCTTTGACTTCTTCCGCGATGAAAAATAGAGCATATGCCAGATTAACATCTAGAAGGCTCTAAAGGCTATGTTATGTCTAGTTCCACCTGTTATAATAGAAATAGATGCTGTCCTAGGAACCTGAATTATCCAGATTCCTGAATCAACCAAGTTGTACCAAAGTTGTACCAAACCTAAAGAAGCAGTTCACATAACTGACCCGATCCGCCGCACGTGGTCATAAAAAGTAGTGTCGCGGAGGTTAGCAGGGCAGAGGTCAGATAAAGTAGTAGTGAATAGTCGGGCTAATGCTTCACCATATATCAGCCTAAAATAGATTCCCACAACACCTTGGATCTTTTTAACCCTATATTGAAACGGAGGGCTGCGCACTTAGAAGATTGAGCTGTGGTTGCTCTGAGAGTTCGAGAGCGGCCTATAGGCTCTTCTCCTGGGGCCCTAAAACCGGGGTTTATCAATCTCTAAAATATAAAGCATTGTTTGGTTTGTCATGTGAAGTTAACATGAATATCTCTCTCGCTCTTTCTCTCTCTCATTACCGGATAATATTTTTTTCATATACAGTGGCGTAACAAAAACACCAAAATTCCAGAAGCCCCAACTAGCGACTAAAATTACAGGTGTTAAATTTCACTTGAATAAACTTTTTATATTTTTATAACTTTTTATATATATAAATATTTTCTCATATTTTTATATACAACCCTTAATGGTACACAAGAACGGATTGTCAGAAAGGGAAAAAGGTAGGATAGATGAGTTGGAACACCCAAACAAACAAAAGAATTACGATACTAAAAAATCTTCTGGTTGAGCAACAAAAATTAGTAATCTTGTTAAATGCAAATTTTTTGAGTGAAATTAAAAATAATTTAATAATAAAAAATTTCCCTCACAGGAAAAGGTTTGGGGACCCCTGGTGTAGGTTATCAGTTTTCCAGGTCTAGCTAAATCACGAAGAGCTAAAACAACGAATCAACTGGATTTGGTTAAAGACGTCTTAATTAAGTCTTGTGGCTAACTGAAGTGGCCATTTGTCAACACCAACAACAACGATCAGGAGAGAGAAAACAAACAGAAACCTGTTCTCATCCCCACATTGCTGGTGTTTCTGAAAAACCCAAGAACATTTTCAGTAAACACAAGATTCCCGTACACTTCAAACCTGGCAATGTTTGTCTGGAACAATGTCTGTTCTTACCACTCATCAGTTAAAGACCTCAAACAGCCCAGCTCGATGGACCGGTCAAAGTTAACTCATAACAGCAGCATACATTGCACAAGTTGTTTGCATTGGCAAGGATTTGACAGTTTGTTTTGAAGGCTTACCGATTATACTGATTGGTCCAGTGACGATTGTTGTCATGTAATTTGTTCGGGGTCGGTAGATGCGTTTATGAGCGTGACGATAGATGCTACTCCTCTCCCTGGAGCCAATCAGTAGTAAGGCCAAAGGTCACCACTATATCAGCTTCACACTTTAATATGCCTGTAGAGTGTCTGGAGGTTTTTTACTGAAGAGCAACGTTTGAAGATTTTTTTAGCCTGAATTTCAAAGCATCTCCTGCAGCCATGGCACCAATTTTACTTAAATGCTTGGGAAGTGACCATAATGAGTATATTAAGTAAGTATTACTCTCAAGTAAAGTCCATTGTAAATGTATTTGTAATCAGCTCACAGCATAAATCTGAAGAATCTGTCCTTAACATGCTTCACTACTATGCTCTCAGACAACCTGTCCAAGTGAAAAACCCCTACTTGGACACCATGGAGGAGGATATTCTCTACCACTTTAGCCTGAGCACCAAAACCCACGACCTTCCACAGATGTTTGGAGATATTAAGGTTTGTTAGAACGATTGTTAAAAAATATTTTTCTATCTACCTAAGCTAGAACACAGAATTCACTAGTAATTTTTCTGTCTCCCTTAGTTTGTGTGTGTGGGTGGAAGCGCAAATCGAATGAGGCATTTTGCCCAGTTCATCCACCAGGAGCTGAAGCTGTCTGGAAACCCAGAGGAGCTCAGAGACATCTGCGAGGGAACCGATCGCTACTGCATGTACAAAGTGGGACCAGTGCTCTCAATAAGCGTAAGGGGTTAATCATTTTCAGAATAATGACACGTACATTTAAATCAAGTCTTTCAAATACTGCATTATTTGTTTCATATTCAAAAGTGAAAAATGAATTCCCAGCCTGATGATCTTTCCATCACAGCATGGCATGGGTGTTCCTTCCATTTCCATTATGCTGCATGAGCTTATCAAACTTCTGCATCACGCTCAGTGCCGTGATGTAGTCCTGTTTCGCCTCGGGACATCAGGGGGACTTGGTGAGGATGTATACTCTTTTTTTATGGTGCTTGCCAACATCACTGATCTGTACTGACTATCATGCAATGACATTTCTGCCTGATCTGGTCTGTAGGTTTGGCTCCGGGAACAGTGGTGATCACGGATAAAGCGGTGGACTACTCCTTCCGTCCCCAGTTTGAACAAGCGGTTCTGGGCAAAGTCATCACCAGGAGCACTGAGCTGGACGAGGGGGTGTCCAACGAGCTTCTGCAGTGCTCCTCTGAGCTTCAAAGGTTTCCAACGGTGATTGGAAACACCCTGTGCACTCATGACTTCTACGAAGGTACAGTACACACATAAGACGCATCTCACACACAAGCTGTCTGGGATTCCATTTGTAGATCATTTCAAGACAAAATTGGTCAGGTAGTGATAAATCCTGTGCTGTCTCCCTAGGTCAGGGGCGCCTCGACGGAGCTCTTTGTTCCTTCTCTCATGAAGACAAACTGGAGTATCTGAGGAAAGCTCATGACGCTGGAGTGAGGAATATTGAAATGGAGTCCACTGTATTTGCTGCTATGTGCCGCATTTGTGGCCTGAAAGGTACTGATCTTCTTCTCTATACAGTAATAAATCCTATCGATTACTTCAAACAAGATAATAATCACACACATGCATATATGTATAGGGGCCACACAGCATGCGGAGAGGGCATGGGGTTAAGTGCCGGCATGATCGGCTCACCTGGAGCAATTGGGAGGGTGGTGCCTTGCTCAAGGGCACCTCTCCAATGCTCTGAGGGTAAACTGGCCCCTCTCCAACCAACATGACACACTCCATATTTTGTCTGGGCTGGGACTTGAACCGGTGGACTCTCCGCTTCCCAACCCACTGCCACCCTTTTTATTTTTATTATCATATTTTTTTCTAATAATAATAGTATTGCTGAAATATAGATAGGTTCATCATGTGTCTCTTTTCTTTTGAGCCGACTTGATCCCATGACATCCAACACGAGGACCGGGGGCCTTAGCATATACAATGCAACTGATCATCTGCCTCCCCACTGCAGCGGCTGTAATCTGCGTTGCATTGCTGAACCGCTTTGACGGAGACCAGATCACCTCACCTCATGATGTTCTGGCGGAGTACCAGCAGAGACCCCAAGTCCTGGTGTCCCACTTCATCAAGAAGCGCCTGGGACATATTGTCTGAGATGACTAGTCCCAGGACTAGTTTTGATGGACATGTGACATATATATAATGTATATACTGTACTAAACATGTTAATATGTGTATTCAACACTTATTTAAAGCACTATGGTAAGTCCATATTGTTTTCATACTTAATAATTAAGAATGCTTTAATGATTATAAAGTGAATAATACATTTTTTTAAACGTTTTTAATGGTGCTTGTAATATTTGTTTTATAACTACAACTCTGAAATCTGAGGAGACGGTTGCTGAATCTGGAACAAAAGTATTTGGCTATTTTCAAAATATTTGTATAACCATTAGTTGAGAAGCAGCATTATTCCTCTGTGATTGATCTTATAAAATAAGAAGATACATTTTACTTGACATATTAAACAATGTTACTAAACAATTTCTAACATGCTTTTTATTTATGTCATACAATGTTCTGTGTACCAATAAAACAGCTCTACAGTAGTGTGTAATAAAAGGAGTAAATGAATCTTCATGTATTATGTAGAATCTGCATAATACATGAAGATTGACCCTCAGAGACAATGTAGATACATGTTTACATTCTCTCGTCTGTTTTTTCACATGATGTGCTTAAAAAAATAATAATAATAATAATAATGATTTAAGAATTTTCCCTGTTTGGTGATCATTTTTTTGAAAAACATTTGTAACGAACACTTTTGAGCTGTGTCACTGAATATTACACGTAACATAAAATGTTTTATTGTGATATACTGTAATGCAGAATATCAGCACAAAGCTTTTGGAGAACATAATCAAGCACCTGATCAGAATTTGAGTATGGACTTGACATCTCGTCTCGGTGGTTTAGGGGGCTTGATAATGGACAGGACCTCTTTGGCGTAATGGCTGTGCTGCAGACCAGCCTCGCGCAGGGCTTGCTCAAAACGTACTCTCGGATCAGACACAATCTGGGAAACAGATGATAAAAAAACCCACAGAAAATAATGCATTTCCAGATGTTTGATACGATATCACACCCAATGTGTAATGACTACTAGATTGTATTGACTAGAACACATTTAGTACTTGAAAGAACATGAGTCATTTGTCCTGAGAGAAGGTACACACTGCCCAAGTTACACAATAGCCACACTTTAACCTGTTGTCTGCTGTGATGACAAAACTACATACAGATAGAGACTACAGTACACTGACTGACTGGGTGGCCTTGACTTAGGACAAAGTGTAGTACAAAGTACAAAGTCTGGCTTAGTTGCGAACAAGCAGCTGACATTTAACTAGCCAATCAGATTGCATAATGTTAGGGCCCCTGAGTCCGCTCTAGTCGAGTCAAAACAAAACATGACCCAAGTGGTGATTCTCAAAGAACAGAAGTGATGGGATGGTGGCTGTTATCATGTCTCACCTGGGTGTCTGTGTATGTGTTAATACTGTAGAGCGGTCTCTGGAGCTCAGGCGCCTTTATATCTAAGCGTCGACTCCTCCAAGCCTCTGTATCTGCCATCGCTCTCTCTGGGTCCGCCTCTGCCACCACCCCAATCTAAAATAAATACGGTACACAAATAAACCCAATGTGTTATGATAACATATTGTTGTAATTTTACTTAGTGCCATAAGGTGGCGGTGATGCCTCAACACAGATAAGGATGAGTGGCACTCTTTCTTTGAGGGTCATTCCATCAGACAGAGAGAATCAAGTGGCTGATGAGCGTAGTACATAACAATCCACCTGGTTTCTGAGAACTTCAAGGCGATTCTGTTTCTCTTCGTCTTCTCTCTGTCGCTCAAGCTCCCGTGCCGTCCTTTCCTCCCTCCGCTGCTGCAGCACATCGGCTCGAAACTGCACCCTACAGGGAGCACAGAGCGAGTGGATATCTGCCACTGCCACGGGCAACATTACCGATCACTTCTGACACAGCAGGCCTCCAGGGTGTGGAGGACTTTAAGGGGCTGCCAGTGCACAGCTCTCCACTGATCATCTGTTTCTGTATCTTTCTCAGTGCCTCATGAGTCAACACCATTATCTGCTATTAATGCCAGTCTTCATGCGAGTCTGCAGCTAAATTCTATAAGCAAATGACAGCTAACAGTCCAGCACTACACTACAGTCTTTTTAAGAGTATTAAAATAACAGCTGAGAAGCACCGACCCTACAACTGCAATACTAGAGGTCAGAAAAAAAAGATGCTCAGATACTGAGAAGTTGACGAAATACAGATCTTGACAGTTTCTCTTGTTGTAGTTATTGTTAAAATCCTCTCCTCTCTCCTTTGGCGTTTTATAGAATCGTCATTGTCTGTGTACTGAACACTGGTGCTACTGGTTAGTGGGGTTACAGGTAAACGTCACCCTCAGAGACAATGTTTTATATCATTGGTTCAGCGGGCAACAGGATATTCCCTCAGTTTAGTACTGAACATCTATAAAGTAGAATGAAAAAGAACGGTCTGGAATGTCCTTTCTATAAGTTTGAAAACTCAAGGTCCCACAGTGCAACACTCACCTCTGTTTATCAAGCCTTGCTTGTTCTTCCATAATGCTCCTCAAATTTGCAAGTCTCTCTTGGTCCCTCTGTTCCACCACTTCCATCCTCTTTTTCTTGTCCAAATAAAACTGTCTGACCTGAGGGAAAACAGCAGTTTGCAAAGCAAAACAAGAAAAACAAATCGACTCCACTAATGTGACTCCTACAGAAGCCTTAAAATCATCATGTCCTATTGATTGTGACAAAGCAGGAATCAGATAAGTGTAAATAAAGAGGATGAGATGATATTTCAATGTCTGGATGCTAAATTAGCCTAAATACGCTCATTAATCAAAGTGATTCGGGTCTCCTATGCTCTTTCAGCAGAGCCCGGAGTAGAGAGTTAATTAAACACTCAGACAGCTACAGGAGTTGTTTCTCTCCGCATATTATTATTCTTGAGTCATCCATACACTCGTTTGCACAGAGAAGAAGGTTGCAGCATGAGCCACTCATTAATTGCTGCGTCCTTGTCCATGAGATCCAGGTAAGCCAATTCAGCGATAACTTGTTTTTCTTTCAAAATGTGATTTTCTCTTTTCAAGTAGTCTAGCTCTATGATAATTAAGAACATTCATTTCAGAGTAAATAGCATGTATCTTTGTGTGCACATCATAGAAAGTACCCTACATCCTCTATAAAGCATATTTATGAAGATCTCTTATATCATGTAATATAATGGTTTCAACTTGGTTTGATCATAACAAATTATCCCTGGTAAAATCTTACAAAACATTAAAGTCAATGATTCCCCTTACAAAAGCACGTTAGTATGCATCAGCGGGATCTTAAGCAAATGCTGAAGGAAGAAAGTGACACACTGAGATGGGTGTGTTGAGGATGTGTTTACTTTTTCTTTCTGCTCTGCTCTGACGACCTGCCCCTTCGCCTGCTCCCTCTTTAGCCTCGCCTCTTCCTCCTCTTGTTTTCTAGCAGATATAGCTGCCTCAAGCTTTGCCACCTCCCCCTGCTGGGCCTGCCACTGCTGCAGCTGCAAACACACAAAGAAACACAAAGCATGTCACTGGCCATCAATGACTCAAAGACTGTTGTGCGGATCCCACATTCCTGTTACCAGAGCTGTCAAATGGCCTTTCACACTGTGTTAGATGACCAATCGAAGCTGTTTGATCCTCATTGCAGGAGGATATTCTGGTAAAGACAATTCTGGACAGCAACTCAGTTCAGCTTCAGACATTACATAAGTTCCAGGCTCAGTAAATATTGTTTCAACATAAAGTGCCATCCAGCTTTAAATTTGTTCAGGTTTTGTAAGGGAGCTCTAAAATGTCAGCTTTTATGAACAAAGAAAAGCAACTTGATCATTGCAGATTATTTTCATTATCCAAAGGAGTCTAAAGGGGCATTATTAAAGCAGAAGCGCATGAATCCAATATAAACCAGTTTAGAAAAAAATGGTAATGATCAGAATCGTAGGTACAATGTCATGAGAGAAATTGAGAAATATACCTTTTCCATAATTGTGTTCATATGTATGCAGAAAAATCAGTCTAGACTCTCTCAGCTAGGTGTCTGGACAAAAGAAAGACATTCAAAACATTTCACCACACACACACACTCACACCGTGGAGTGAGTGACAGGTTTGTTATGCAGCAGCCTCTCTGCGGTCTACCGGGTATTAAAGTGTTGCGTTCCAACAGGGCAGACAGATTCACAGGTCTATAAAGGGAAATCTTAAAAAATCCCTGAACGAATTAACTGAAAATTAACATGGTCTCACTCACATTAGCACCAGCAGCATCATCGAGTCAATCATACTCGCCTGCCTGGGCGCACTGGACACACACACACACACACACACACACACACACACACATACACAGCTTTTAATACATTTTGATATTCAGTCCATTTGGCCAAGAGATTCCCAGAATGAACTCTGGGTGGAATCCAGGGATGTTGGCTCTTTCACTGGAACAGTCTATTTTAGGGCGTACGCTACAGTATAGCGCTAGCATTTATTATTGTCATTACTATTACATGTTGAACGACCTCACCGGAAAAATTCCTAGTCTGTGAACCCTCATTGACAAAAGCAATAAACTGATTCTGATTTGGATTCAGAACTAAATTAAAGAAGGTTATCTGGGCTCTATGCTGGCCCAGATAAGGAAACCTGCATGCATGAACTTTGGTAATGTGAGAGATAAGATGCGTGAACAAATTGATGGATAAGCCTCTGAAGCATATTGTATATATATTGTATAGGCTCAACATTTGGTTGTAGCGGTCACATAAATCCAATACACAACTTAATATATAGCTTCGTGGTTTAGATCCACTGTGGCTAAATTTGTTAATGTTTTTTTTGTTTTGTTCAGACAGATATAAAAAGGCCTTTAAAGGAGCACAAAGAAAATAAACTGGTAATTATGTACAGTCTGCAGTAATTTGTCATTGGAATCTCATTTTATGCGAATTCAAAGGCAAATGGGGCCTCATCCTTTCTTTATGGCTCCACAAAAATGACTGCAGAGATGTCAGAATAACAAAAAAATGATAGGCTTTTTATCTGTACACTGCAGCCTATTCAAAGCCTTTGTTAATACAACAGTACAGTTATGGTGATGTATTTGTCACGGGGCGTTTCAGAAGCCATCAATTCTTTTATCGCTAGTCATTTCATGACAAACTTTCAGTACATAAAAGATGAAATGGATTAGAAGTCATGCAAAGCTGAAAATCTTCCCCGAGAATCTTTGCTGTGAATTAGAGCATTAAACTAAAGAGAATGTGAGGTGCATGCATATGAACAGCATTAATGATACATGAGGTTTACTGAATCATTAAATGGATAATAACTGACGTTCATCTGCCGATAATACAAATTACACTGTACAATTATCTTCATATTTCTACGGGGAGCAGAAAATCTTGAGATGAATAACAACCATATAACTTTGTGGAAGAAAAATGTAAATCTGAGCAATCAGCACCTCAGAGAGTTAACATCTGACACAGATCTCTACTAGCAAGCGGATGAAGACATGTAGCTCTTGTCACTAACGCTGATTGACAGACAACCTGCTGACAATCCATCCTTGTCGGGTGAGGCCAGCGTTAGCTAGGTGCAGGGGTCAGGTCATGCCACCCAAATGTACATCTTGCCCAACCCATCAAAAATGAAGACATGTTTGTGTATTTGTTCAGCCAATGGAAAAACAATATAGGAAATGCCAGTACCAGTCCAGGATTCTGATTGCATGGGCCGCTGACATCCCTCCTCCAGAGTCATCATTTTTCTTCTTCAATCACTCATTCTTTTTATGTGTTAGATTCATGATGTTCACTCTGATGTTAACTTCTCTGGCCTGTATGGACGGTGATTTGGTGACCCCTCAGTTCAGGTATGTCTATTCAAAAGTTCTACTTTCTAAGAGAGCTAACCAAAAAGCACAATATCAGTGATGTATATTCTGTTATTTCAAACATGTGGTACGCTTATGCAGGACTTCGTCACCCGTGTCACAGATTCAAGTCATGGTGCAAACAGTATGATGACAGAAAATAACCCACAGCTGTGATCTGGTAACAGTTGTCATCCTCATGACAAAACAAAGAAACAAAAAACGGAAAGAAATTAAGAGGATAGATCAGGCATGGGCAAACCCAGGCCCGGGGGCCATATGCGGCCCGTTGGTCTTTTTAATCCGGCCCACCAAACTTGTCCAAATTATATTACATTAAATAAAATTGTATTATAATTAAACCTCATTCATTTGACCTTTTCCCTGTAATGCTACCTGTAAAAGGCCAAATCCTTTAATGCAATAGCTTTCATGTGTCATTTATATTAGCTCACACAAACACTCCATCCATGTGTTCTTGGTCCGGCACCTCTGTCAAATTTTAGAACCCATTGTGGCCCGCGAGTCAAAAAGTTGGCCCACCCCTGGGATAGATGCAATGTTCAATGAGTGATTTTCTATCACCTCCTTTTCAGCCGTTATGAGCATGAAATTTAATATGATGAGGTAAATCAGTCAAAAGATATGATCTGGGAGCCTGAAAAGAAATTCACAGGGTGGATGCAATATTCAAGAGTGATTTTAAGTCAGATTTGGCATCCACCTCCTTTTCAACATTCATCAGAGTTCGAAATATGAAATCTGATCTGATGACAGCGATTTAATCATCATCAGATACATAAGTTTTGTACAAACATCAATTTAGTGATGTCCCTCAGTCTGTACACTCTTTTTCAGAGGTATTACTTGGAGGCACCTGACAGACATAACAATCGTCTGACAGATTTAAATCACGGTGCGAATCACACAGCAGTCACCACTGAAACAACGTATTTGTTTTGTAAATACTGACTATGGAGAGTGTTTTTCCACTCTATTAGTATTTCTGATCCACTTCTCTCACCTCTGAGTTACCTGTCATCCAGTCCGATGTCGCTGCCTGGAACCAGCCCTGGTGTTAGGAGAATACACTCCTAACACCAGGGCATCATTCAATCGGTAATAGTGCTGTTTATAATGAAAATGATTATAAACAGCATTGTTACTGGGAGTCATTCACCCTTCTGGAGAGATTCAAATCAGAAATTAGCTTTTTAAATGAAAAAATCCTACAGAATTATGAAAATTCTTGCTTGAATGTTGTGTCGTGTGTCATGTCAACTTGCTCATCTATTTTGCACGTGATCGTGTCGCAACAATCCGTCATCCCTTCAGGCTTTATTTACTCATGTAAAATGCAATCGTTCATCAAAGATGCGTCAGAGTGAGATACAAGTAGGAGGTAAAACAAAAGCAAGGACATAATAAAAGGCAGAAATGAACATTAACCTCAAAAACAATTTCATCTAATCACAGCAGCTGGGAAGACTGCAGAACAAGCAGCCAGTGATTTCAGAAGAACAGCCTGTTTTTCAATGATAAATCGCAAACATAAAATGTTAACTAATCGCCTTAATCAATTTAATTTTACCTTTTACAATACACTTCTACAGTTAATAGAGCTAATGCTGTACAACACATGTAGAGCGCCTCTAGAGGTTGAACAACTGCCCTATGATCAGCAATGTAGAATGATAGTTCTGTTCTTTCCTGCTGAGGGGTACAGATCACCCTGGATTTCTTTCCTCCACACATCCCACATGGCCGTGCTCCCTGAGATGGGTTAAGCACCAGGCTAGCACTGGCGAGCATAAAATAAACTTCATCCACTCTGCTCTTCTTCATCGACTCATGCAGGAGACAGAGGGAGAGCTGGACGTGCGGAGTGCAATCTACACACACACACACACGGCGCGATGATGGCAATAATCTCAGGACATAATAAAAAAAAAATTGATTCATGGAGGCTTTATTTTACACTTCTCCTTCAACTTCTTGTCACACCAAGACAAACATCTTACAGATCTGAACAAATACGCTATGATCCGCGAATAATCTCAGGATGGAATAAAAATGCTTTGAATCCAACCATCCAGGGAGGGCCCCCCCGGACCCTAAATAAGATGCCCGAGC
Source organism: Brachionichthys hirsutus (assembly GCF_040956055.1). Lineage (NCBI taxonomy): Eukaryota > Metazoa > Chordata > Actinopteri > Lophiiformes > Brachionichthyidae > Brachionichthys > Brachionichthys hirsutus. Next base: position 378,645 of record NW_027180327.1, on the reverse strand, counting down.
CACCTCACCTGGCTGCTCTCAGAGGGATTTCTTCCAGACGTTTCAGTAAGTGATTACAGACCTACACAAACCACGAAGGATTAACTGGATGGTTTATTTAGCTGTTTTTGGGTTGATAAGGACCCAAAATCACCATAATAGTGTAGAAACATGGGACCTTTAACAATTTATGTATTAAAGTAACTCAGAATAGTAGCTAACTCCTCCCAACCAAGTTCACAACTATTGCGGTTTGTACCCTCTGGGATAAAAGTATCTGCATATTTAGAGATGACTTAGAGTAAACTGTTTTTAAAAACAAATGGATCCTGACATTGACAATGAGTCGTATACATTTTGACACTAGTGGCCTGCACTGACATTGTGCAAGTCATTCATTACAGCACATCTCCAGAGGGGTGAATGACTCCCAGTAGAGGCAGGAGAGTGGGTTAGAGGGGGAGACTGCACTCACTGCAGAGAACAAAGCGTTAAAGATTCAAATGCAAACAGAGGAGAATCAATCTTGTCTCGCTGCTGTGTGTCTGTGCTGTGATGATAAAGGCTGTGGACAGACTGATTGGATGCAAACAGGCATCCATCTGAGTCTCCACACAAACACAAATATGTGCACATCCAATGCAAAAACAAAACAGAAGTCAAGGAGCAAAAATGACCGTATGATGTTGTTTTTCTTATTGCTTTAGAGAGCCATGATAATGAAACTTAAAAATGTGTTTTCCTTAGGCAGAGGTGAGTTAATGTTCGACAGCAGGTTTGCTCATACTCAAAGTTAAAGGCAGTGTTGCTTCCACAAATACATTAAAACTGAGCTTTCAGCATGAATATTAGTTCACTTGAAAAAATGTCAATATCTTCTGATGTCCTTCTATATAACACAAAATGTATTAATACCATAATTACTACAGCTGCATCTTAGGTTGCTCCATTCGACAGGACTGATCCGTTAAAGTTGAATCGATAGAACTGACACGTGGTTGCTACTACGGGAAATAGTGGCAGCAAGTCAAAATGTCACTGACAGGTTAGAATGACCAAAAGTAATACTGATGGCGAAACAAGTTGGCTATGTTACCATTTGGTTAGTGAAAACTCATTTATTGCTACCTAAAATTCTATTATGACTAGTTTGTTAAATTTGACTGGTTTTATATATCATTTTCACTTAACATTGCCTGTGAGTCACATTTTACTACAAATCTATGAAAGGATGCTGCATTTTGTTGACAGCAAACATGTTGAATTGTATTCACAACTCATTTAACATTAAGCAGTGATGATTATTTCCTGAGTAAAAAGCATCAGATCCATTTGTGCCAGCGTCATTTTCCTTCATTAGCATACAGACAGGAGACTAGTATCTGATTACTAGCAGTCACTTGAGATTCCTGTGGAGGTGCATGTTAATGCCAGGTGGAAACAGCTTCTTTGGGACAATGACTATATTGGATTATTTTACGTCTGGCTCTCTGGTCTTTATAGAAATGTGAAATGTGTTTAACAGAGTAATATTTGATAAATGTGAATGTAAATGTGAAAATTCCTTGTCACAAATGTCTAGGTAGTGCTGCGGTCCTGAAGTATAAATGAGGACATAGGCTGGTGTACCTGTAGAGAAGTATTAGATGTCAACATGAGGCTACACCTGTGGACATTTAGGGTTAACTTGAATGGGATTAATTAATTAATGAAAGAAAACTGAGAACAAGCTAACTCTACAGGCTCCCAGGAAGCAAATCTTGTTCCAGCAAAGCCACAATGTAAAAAAAAAACCCAGCATGATGCCCCCTCTTCAGCAATATGTCAAAACTAAACTAAATCATGAGGACCCAGACAGACCTTGTGTCCGTGCATCAGAGTGTCTTATTATGCAATCAGCTGTAAGATATTATTAATTACATTTACACACTGGAAGGCGATGCAAACTACAACATATGGATTATGTTCACATGAGCAACTTGCTTGTTCTGTGAATGTGAACTAGCACCCCTCAGCGACAGAAACATTATGTTTGTAAGACTATCGTTATTAGCTTGTTTGCTTTCACAGCTTGTCCCAAGTGGCAGCTAAAGCGAGAAACGCTGTCAGGCAGCCTGGCGTAGTATGCAGCCTCGTCAGCAGAGATACTGTACACGAGAAGGAAGTCAGGTACCGCTGCCAGTCTTTTCCCTCTGGTGTCTTTCACAACAACTCCCACATCCACACGTGTAAATGTTCGAATAGAAAATGGCACAAGGAATTATAGACTACAATTGTGTCCACTCCAATGGGAGAAGTGAGTGAGAGTATTTACAAGAAAACACACAGCTTGTTCTTGAATGAAGATTGAATCCCCCAGGGATTGAACATACAGTTAATAATAATATATTAGGTGCAGAACTATTGTATAATTGCTAACATAAAAAGGGTTTTGTCATAAAGACAGAAATGTGACACCTCCTGGCATGAGGGTCCAGCAGACACCAACCTTCTCCTTGAGATGAGAGCAGATGTCCTGCTGGTGCTGGCGGTCTCTGTGGAGCTCCAGCTCCTCCTGGTGAGCATGTCTTGCCTCCTGCAAGGTGGCCAGAGCTCTGACCATCAGCTCTTCCTGGTCCCTCCGTCGCTGCTCGGTCAGAGCTCTCAGCTGGGCCTGGGTGAAGCGCTGCCAGTCCCACAAACGTTCATGCTCTATCTGAAGAACAGCATGCATGGAGAAAGCACTGTTTGGACCTGTGGTAGGACTGAATTCTATTCTTAGAAGCAATGAATGAAAATCCCATAAATATGAAGGACATAGTGTGCAGTTCAGAGCAGTGAAGCCCAAACAGCAACACTGTTCTATTATACGGTGTTGCATCAGAATCAGAATCAGAAGGTGTTTATTGCCATTGTCAATGAGGGTTCACAGACTAGGATTTTTTCTCGCTGAAGTCGTGCAACATGTAACAGTAATGACTGAGATACAAAAAACATAAGTACAGAACACATCACAAAACAGCAGCATCAGGAGTGGATACACAGATGTATATTAGGTGCATTAAAACTAGCGTAATCACGCAGGGCAAAGAGAACAGTGCAAGTTACCGGTTATGAAATGTTCAAGAGTCCGGGACAGAATAATTAATTTTTTAAGTGTTGGAAGGGAAGGCTGTTACTGCATTATATATAATAAAACCCCTGTTTGCGATCAACAAATACACCAATTTGATTTGTTAGCTGTAATAATGACAGCAAGACCATAGGGAAAATTCTCTGTCTGATCTTGCGCCTCTGGAGTGCAAGATGTTCTCTCTGCCTCCATCTCTCACGGCTCTGAAATGTCCAGAAGGAAAACAGTTCCTTTCTATGAGAGGGATGCCTATAGCCATTCATCATTGTGTCAACGCTCTCAGAGGCTGCATCACTTGGCTGCTTCACTGGAACAGAGGGAACGGTATTCATTTATGGGCTAATAGCGGCTAACTGACGGTGGGATGGCATTAGACGGCTGACTGGTTTTATTGAGAATGAGTGAGCTGACAGACTTGCCAACAGAACAGAAGCACCAGAGGCATTCAAGCTAATCCGGTTTATTAATGCACAACTTCAGAACTTGAAGAAGATCCACCTTCACTTTCTTTTGCTCTTTCCTTCTTTCCTTCCTTCCTTGTGTTGTGAGACATGAGTGAGCATGACTAGTGTGTCCGTGTGCAGGTGTTTGCACTTGTCCTGCAGTGTGTAATCGCAGACAGGGATGCGCTTTATCCAGCATATTACATTGCAAATACTAACACTATACAGTACAATCATCCACCGGACTGCCTCTGCAATTTATGATAGAGTCTGCATTCTAATGTCCTGTTCAGGATACAGGGCCACGGATTTGACAATATAATGGAGATAAAAATAAAATAAAACCAACTTCTCAACCCTCTCTAAACAGCAACGTCATAATTGACAATAGAAGCTCCATCCAGCAGAGGGGGATGTCCACTCTGAACAAACCAGGTTTATTCTTATTCTTAATTAATTTTTTTAAGTGTTGGAAGGGAAGGCTGTTACTGCATTATATATAATAAAACCCCTATGACTGAGGATTCACGCTTTGCAGATGACATTCTAGTCTGGCCCATTTAGATTTAAATGGGCCAGACTAGAAGTATTTCTGAGGATGTTTATGTGTTCATCTAAATGTACCATTAATGGGTGTGGAATTTGTGTTTTAAATGCTTTGTAATATTAACTGTGATGTGTTGGTTCCAGGGACTGCTATTGTGTATTTGCTTGACATAAATGATGTATTTTATAGAAAGAGGTGGACTTGAAAAGTTCTAGTGAACTTAAACCTGCTCCTTTTTGAGCATAAGTGTCATGTTTTTAAATTCAATTCATTGCTCACTTTAAAAAAAACAAACAAACAAATAAAGAAGCAAACAAACAAACATCCAAGGGTGGTAAAGCTTGGAGGTTGGGTTAATTTTAAGCTTGCAAAAAGAACACAAAACACTTATACACGGTATAAAGTCCCACAGACAGTGATAAACTGCTGACATAAATGAGATGATGAAGAAATGGGAGCATATGAAGGACTGTAAATGAGACTACCGCACCTCTCCCCCTCAGCTTTCCTTTCCTTGGTGTACCACTGAAATGACCTCACCTGAGCAATATTTTTAAAATCATCATGGAAAAACACAAAATATGTTCTGTTAAATTATTCTTCTGACCTCAATCTAAATAAGGAAAGTTGAAAATGTGGATAATGACAGAAGTTGAAGACAGTTTCGGAGTTAACTGTTAAATTATGCCGTGCAATCCATTTAACAGCAGTAACCCATCATACCTGTAGTTATGAAAGCTATTCAGAAAAGAGAGCCGTTGTATCTTGCATTGGAATTTATAGAAGAAAATGATGCAATCATCCTGAAATGATTGCATGTAGATGGAAGTGACTGGTGAGCAAAATAATAATGTTCCAACAGGAAAAGATTTTGAAGCTCTGAGGTATAAAAACAACACATGCAATGCTAGGGGCTATGCTGTTTACCATATAGAAATTAATCTGTAATTAAAGGGACTACTGGAGCATTTTTAGTTGACCTTAATGTGTTCAGGACCAATTGGAATTATTTTCCATGCAAAGTATTCAAGTGAAATATCTGGCACAAGTAGAGCTGCAAAATAGACATGATTCCTTTTTACTCGCTTTATTCCTAATGGAACAAAGACGTCTAATGAAATAGCTCACTACAAGAATCATTTGACAAACATTCTAGCCTAGCTATCAATACATATCATGCTTATTTACTTCATTTAGATTTTAGATATATAAAAAGGCCTGTGTAATCCCAAGAATTTATATACTAGTATCAGAGAAACATTTATGCTCCTAATCGATGTGGTTGACATTAATAGTCTAATTAAAAAGCCATTTTACCGGTAATTCTTACAAATGGCTGAATTAGATGGCTCAGCATGGCATTGACTGTGAGTCTGTTTCTGAATAGTGTGAAGAAACTGATCTATTCCCCAATCCCCCCCCCCCCCCCCCCCCCTATACCTCAGGTTGAATGATCACAGCTCTAAACGCAGCTGGAACAGACACGAGGACAGGTCTTTGGGTGTGGGTGAGGAAGGAGCGTAGGACTGGCGGTTGTCATGGTGATGTTAGGCAGTGGCATGAGTAAGGTGTCCACATATGACGACATAACACATCCTGCAGTGTGCTGAGCAGGTCATTGCCCATGAGAATATGCGGGCCTGTTTGCTTGGTTCAGCCAACTGAGCTACCGTACATTGATCAGGAAGCTGGGAACTCACACCCAGACTGGGAGACAGATGCAATTTTAAAAGGAGGTGTGTTTGTTGAGGCGCATCAGTATATAGAATGTGCAAGTATGTGTCCATTTGGGACATGTATACAGTATATTGTGCATTAAAAATAGAAAGAAATAAAAAGAAAGATCAGTGAGCAGTATCACTGTTGAGCAGGACAACTCAACTCGTTTGATCAGTGGTCTGCAAATGAGACTGAGACTGCATGAGACTGTATGAGACATCTGCTACAATAGTAGCTTACCACCACCAATTATCTATAAGGCATCTTTGAGTGTCTCTAAAAGCGCTACATAAAACTATTCATTATTATTAGTAGTAAAATTAAATATTTTTGATGGACTCCTTTCTGGATCCAATCCGGATGAAATTCGGTGGTAAGATAGATGTACCCACCCAATATGAATAAGGTTCCATAAGCATCGATCAATAATCAGCCGAGATATTGAGGAACACATTTTGAAGCTCTATTGACTGCAATGTTAATGGAAATTTCAAAGTGATCCAGAATCCAGGATCTCTTCTGAAGCATCACCAAAATGTAATCATCTGTTCCTGGTGACATTCCCAACATTTCCCAAAATATTTCATCCAGATCTGTCCAGAACTTTTTCAGTTATCTTGCTAACGGATGGATGGACAGACAGACAAACGTCAGCGATTATAATATTAATAATAATATTAATAAGTATTATTATTAATGTTAATATAATAATTATCGATATTACTATTATATTATTCTTGTCAGTTTATGAAATTATTGTCAACACAATTTTCCTGGGAATAGATGGTTGTTTAAAGATGTTTAGATAAAAACATATTAGACACACATCTTAATTCCAAGCAGCCTGTTTATGAATGTTAGGATTCATGTCTTGAGTGGATATCTAGTAGAACATTATCAGTATGTCAATAAAGGTGTGGACATTGTATGTTTTTCATGTTCCAGGCAAAGCCAAGTCTACGTGTTTGATTTCAGACATTGTCTCTATGTTTCTTCTTGATTTGATCAACTTTGTAAAAAATCTTTTTTTTCTATATATTTTGCTGAAGTACTGACCAGCTCTTGTCTTTTCCTTTCAGGGAACAGTCTCTGTAGCATATCCATGCAGAGCGCTCTGTAGTTTGGTATGTCATGAGTGTACTGAGAAAAAGTAAACTGGAAGCATTGATGGTCTTCTGCACACCATCCACAGAACCTGAGACACATGATTAAAGACACATAAATAAAAAGAACTCGACACTAGATTCACCTTTCACTCGTTTTCATTCCATTTCAATTCCAGAGTGTGCATGTGGTAATGAAAAATTATATATTGCTCAAGGAAGGCAATTGTACTACATATGGTCACTATCAGAATCAGAAACAGAATACAAAATGCGCTTGTATCAAAAGCAATTTCCCTTTGGGATCAATCAAGCATGCTAATTCTGATTCTGATCGTGACCATATGGAAATAAAATCAAGTAATAACAGTATCTTTGAAGCATTAATATATTCAACTTTCCAGTGAAAACAACTTGCCAGGAGAAAAGCATTTGTATCTCTATATGCTCTGATGTCATCTTGTTACAATAGAGGCCTGGAAATTAACACGTTAATTTTTCTAATCACGACTGAGGAAGATAAAAGGAATACAGGTACACCTATTAAAGTGAAACTGCAAAGCTGTTTCTATTGTGAAAAATCACTAGAGTTTCTTATTTAATCATCATGTAAGCACCAACAGTTATGAAAGGAACACAATAGAAGTTTAGCTCTCCTCAGCCCAACCTGTCAATTTTTTGCAGTTGTTCTTGGAGCCTCTGCAGCCTGCTCTGGTGTCCCTCTGACAGGGAGTGGAACGCCTGGATCAGCGAGTCCTTCAGCGCAGGGTAAGGGCAGTCTGAATGCCAAACCTCCTCTGGAATGTGCACTTTGTTCAAAATAGCGTCTGGAGTACTCGAGAAATATTTCTGGAGATGAGAGTTTAATATCTTGGAGATGAAAAGTATAATATGAAATGGAAAACATTGATGAAATATTATATATAGTTTCTACCCATTGAACTTTTGCATATTTTGTTATGTGACGACTGCAAACAAATACATTTTAATGGGATGTTTTTGTGAACTACCAAAACAAAGTGGCACACAATTTTGACGTGCAAACATTTCTTTACAAATAAAATGTACACAAATTCAACCCCTTTGAGACAATACTTTGTTTGTGGAACTGCCTGTTACTGCAATTACAGCTGCTAGATACTAACATTTATGCACATTCTTCTTTACAAAACAGCTCAAGCTCAGTCAAATTGGAGAGTCTTTATGAATGGCAGTTTTCAAATCTTGCCACAGATTCTCGATTGGATTTAGGTCTGGACTTTGACTGGGCCAATAATATGTTTTGTTTTAAACCCTTCCATTATAACCCTGGCTTAATATTTAGGGTCCTTGTCCTGCTGGAAGGTGAACCTCCCCACAGTCTCAAGTCTATTGCTGACTCAAACAAGTTTTCTTTCAAGATTGCCCTGCAAGAGCATGATGCTGTTACCATCACGTTTGACAGTGGGGATGGTGTCCTCCGAGTGATGTGCATTGTTACAGTTTTTCACCGCACATTGCATTTTGCATTTAGGCCAAAAGGTTCAATTTTGGTGTCATCTCACAGAACACCTGCTTCCTCAAAAATTAAGTCATGTATAATGTTCTTTGTACACTGTAGGAATTTGAGTGTGAAACTTACATCTAAGCCAAGGCCAGTGATCTCCTCCTCCAATGCAAGATGCTCTCTGTGAAGTTGAGTATTTATGCCATCTTGCCCGTCTTTCACGTAGTTTATCTGGTCATTTGAATTGGAAAAAAAACCCTGTGTAATTAATACAGGCTTAAGAAGTAAACACAACCATTATTCCCCCATTTTATTCAGGGAAATCAAACTGGTGTTCATGAATTGACCTAATTGTTCAGGGCTATTGAGGTGCTGGTAATGTCTTGACTTACCTTTTTAATATCAATGATGTTTTAAGAGAGAAACATTCAGATGAAAATCATAGCAACACACCGGGGGCTGTAGGAACACACACTTTCTGATTCAGAAGCATTTATTTATTACAATTACAAAATCAGTAACTGTCTATTAACTAACTGTCCAAAATACTACATATCAGAAAGAGGAAAACAGTTGGTCATAAATTGAAACATTTATCAAATAATTAGGTATATTTGTCTGTTTCAGAGAAAGAACAGTTGAATTAAAACAAGAGAGAAAGGGGGAGTCACATTCAAGACATTCAACAGCTTGTTTCAAAAGATGTTGAAGACAAAAAAGCAAAGACTTTATGAACAATTGGTTGTGAACTATTTAAACTTCTTCAGTTTTCTTTTTGGGTGGCATGTACTCACTCCTCCATCAATCCCTGGAATACTTTCCTTTAGTCTCACTTCGAGACTCGCCTTGTTGTCACAGAGTGATCACATGCCCACTCGCACACATTCTGTACAGGACTTGACTGCAGACTATAACCGTGGATTGATGCTTGACAGCTGTGCTTTTCCATAGTCAGTTTGCACGCTGTTAACTGTTGAGTCCTTCAGTTTCAACACAAGCAACTACCGTATTTTCACAACCATTAGACGCACGTAAAAGTCTTAAAATGTGTCTAAAATATGTTTTTTCATGTGTATTTCTGAAGTAATAATGTCTGAAGGTACATTTGCTACGGTAATCTAGCTCCTAATCTCTTAGCTAAATCATGCACAGCTCTTTAATACAGCAAACACAGATTAAGGGAAAGGTTAATCACTCCAAAAATTAATGATGCACAGTGCATGAAATTAATGATTAGGGAGAAATGTAATTTGATTATTTTACATTATGGAAAGAATCAGTGTCGTTCAGCTTTAATATCAATCTTCAATCCAATGATGGCTTAAACTACAATATGAGGTATCAAAACACACAATATTCAACAGACAGTAAAATGCTGTGGCCTAAATTTCAGACCAAATCATACCCTTTGGTTCCCTTTTGCTAAAGTATTTCTTGTTCTACTGTCTATTTCTTCATTTTCTCTTTAGCATTAAGACAGATGAGTGTGTGATTACTAAACAGCAACTGAAAAGGAGTTATATCTGAATTTGTTGAGAAACATGGAGTGAACTAACGGGGTAGACGAAAATTCTGGAAAAATGAAAAAGAAAAAATTGGGTGTGAAGGGGGTATCAAAAGTAGAAGGGGTCATGGGAAAGAAACAAGCACACAGAGAAGATACAACTGCTGTTAGATGGTTCGTTTCAAGTGTGATCTGTCTTTAAGGACCCCTGCTTATGCCTTAATCTTGTCATTTATCCCTAGAGCTTGCAAAACATTTCTCGCAATCAAAGGCAGCAGTGACGACCTGCGGCCCGTGGATAATAACAAACAGGACGTTTATGAACAGTGATTAAAACGCTGTGTGAACAAGCAGATATGCAGGACAGGATGATTTGCTACCTGCAGAAAGTGAGCACAGCTAGTTGAAGTACATGAGTGTACTGACAAGATGAAGTACAACCAAATGGCTAATGATTCTCACATTTTTCAAACCAGGTGCAATAAAATTCTGTGTTTAATAACTTTCATGATAGATTTTGACCCACAATGTCAGCTGGGATAGGCTCCAGCATAAACCCATGACCCGGAAGGGGATAAGCAGCTGAGGACAAGATGATCAATGATCACTGATCTCGTCTTCAAGTGAATGAACGAATGAATGAATGAATGAATGAATGATCTTCCCAGCAAGCTTCTACAAAGTCAGCTCTATGTAGGCCACATTAGACTAGAGGATGCTCAAATCCAGCACGTCTATTTCATATGATAAAGGTACCTGTTGCATGATTTGTTCCCAGTTTGATCGATGAGCGGTGAGCTGCTTGCGTTGCCCTTCAGCCAGTCTGAAGCACAGGTCATCCTTGAGCTGATAAACCGGCACCACAGTAGCTATCCTGAATGCCTCCCGCTCCTTCTCCAGGATCAGCCCTGATCATCGAATCAGACATACTGCATGAGGACAGATTAAAACAGCACTCGCCAGCAGACACTGATGGACAGTCACTAATAATATGTAAAATCAATTTGCATTGTTTACCGTGATCACGTAATGAGAAGATGGCAGTGTCTGTTCTATCAGTTGGTCTGAGCTGCTCTATAAAATCAACGATGTCGTTGTCAGCTTTATCCCTGTTTCATGAAAGAAAGTGTCAAATACAACATTGCCCGAGTTAATTTAGCAAACAACCAACATTAGCAGAACACATCATTAGTTAAGTCATTAACGCAGATGCTTAATGCCGCTTTGTTCAAATGTTTGTGAAGAAAAAAGTAATGGAGGCAAACAAACTCAACATTAGCTACAAGTGGTGCCAAGGTCAGGTTAGCCACCATGACATTGTCAAAAACGTAACTTCTGGTTTTGCTAATTTATGGACTTTTTGGGATTTGTATTTCTCTGAACACTGACTGATAATCGATGTTTGCATTATCATTATTACATTATCATTATTCCAAACTTGCCCCTTTTTGCAATAAAGAATATCACTAAAATGTAAGCATGACTGTCAGAACTGCATATTGCTTTGACTCTCTAGAGTAATACGCAGTAATTTGAAATTATTGATTCATTGAATTAATGGATTAGAATCTACAAAGGTAACTAGGCGTCATAAACTAAAGTTAAACGGAATTCTTTGAATATAATACGAGCACCTCCTTCTGTAGATAAATGTATAGAGCTGCCTCTTTATGACTAAACTCATTACTGAAGCGCATGCTTATGTGCATCATTAACCTTGGGTGGCTCAGACACAGTCATTATGCAGCTGAACGAGCTGCCCCCCAGAGCTACCGCTGCCCTTCTCACTGCACTGAGGCTTTAGTTCTGGACTTCAGCCTCAGCATGCACACTGAGAGCTCCTCCATTCTGTATTCCCCTCTGTCCCCACACTGCTCCATCCCTCTATGTCTCCCCATTTCTCTTCCTTCAATTCAATGTCATCACTCCAAGAAAATCATCTTATAGTTTTCTTTTGGGGGCTTACTTCTGCCTCGCCCCTCCCCTTTCCCCCCACACCCTAATTTTTCCATGCAGGTTCCTGTCTGGGCTCAATGGGGCTTAAGTGGAACGGCTGAGTGGTGTTATAGCAGATTCAGAAAACTGCAGCAGATAATGACAGGGAGTAATAGTGGCTCTTACTCTGCCTTTTGCAGCCTTGGGCACTCTCTGCTCCACACCTGTCTGTGCTGCCGCAATATGGAGCTTTCCTTGGTTGCCTTGGCCGCAGAGCAAATCTTTTGAACCTATGAGATGCACAGTAGGAATAAACAATTTTCCTGGAAATAGGATTAGCACAAAAATGTTGGACGGTTGATATTAAAATACATCAAATGTATTTGCTCATACAAATAATTAACTTCCTATGGGCAAAGTTGATTTTGGTGTGGTGTAACATGAATTATCTGGAGCTTTTAATAACATTGGAAAAGCACAACAAACAAAGTGGCCTTTTATTGTGACCAGCCAAAGGCACACCGGTGCAATAATCATGCTGTCTCATCAGTATCTTATTATCTTATGCCACACCTGTCAGGTGGGTGGATTATCTCGGCAAAGGAGAAGTGCTCACTAACACAGATTTAAACTAGAAAGACAATCAGAGATTGCAGACCCTCGCTCCAAAAGACTATTCGATCTTGTGAGACAGTAAACAGGGCTTCCGGATCAGAGGGGCCAAACCTGCTCTAGCTTGCTGCTCCGGAATGTACTACAAGCAATCTTCTGGACTCTTTTTCCCATCATGCCATTCGTGTCCCTCCCTCTTAAAGTGGCAGTTTACAGCACAGGCACAATTCCAGATGTAAAAATAATTCTAGAATCTGGATCCAGATCCAGATCAATGCCATTCTCGGGGAGAACCGAGCCACGGACAGAACCTTGCTTGTGTAACATTTTCAAGTCGATTGGGTTACTAGTTTTTGACTTATGCGCTCGGACAGACAAACAGACAAACAGACAGACAAACGCACCCAATTGCAATACCCTCGCCTCCTCTTCGGCGAGGGTAACAAGTTGGTGAACAAAATTTGAGAGAAATTAGGCCTTTTGTGTACATAGAAAAAGTCTTAGATCATTGATTTCAACTGACAAAAGATTGGAGCAAAAACCAAAGTATTTGTTCAGTGTATGTACGTAAAAAAAAAAAGAAAAAAAGAATGCTTGAAATTGTTTCAATTGTGGGCCCTGAATCTATAATCTATGAAAGTTTGACTTTTTTAATGGAATTCTGGAAATAAATACACTTTTCCATGATATAATAATATTTTTGAACGGGTCTGTAGGTGTTCCTTTCCTCTCTGCACACAGAGGATATATTTTTGAGCATTAGTGTGTCTATGGCAGGCTTATAAACTGGGGTAAATCAACTGAAACGGTATCTCTGGTAAAACATGGAAGCAAAAAAACAAAAACAGAAGCAAATTAAAATAATTAAACAGAAACGCAAAGGACACGCATGAAGCATGTTATTAGGAGGGAGTGGTAGAAATCTTAATCTCCTCTCGTTCTTTTTCTCCTTTCATCACAAGGATCATGTCCTCCTTCACAGTGCAGTGATTCATTGTCTTCTATCTTTCTTTTCATACACAGGCCACTGGCTCAGTTAATTGTACAAAGAAAAGTCTCACATATCTAATACATGGGTACAACCCATTTAATATTAATAAGAAATCTAGAGGAGCTAGGTTGTTGATTCATGTCATGACTTACGGTATCTATGTCTCAATTTGTTTGCTGTTGTTAGTGCAAAAGAAGAAATAATATATGTGCAAAAAATGTATCCTCGGGGGGTGACATTCATTTTGATAGCTATTGGTTCAGCAGCCCTCAGTCTGGCACTAGTGCTCTGAATAGAAAGCTCAAACTGATCATGCATCTTCCAGGTAACGTATAATCTAATGTGTGATATCACATTAGCTATGAAACAGCTGAACTGAAGATAAACATGTGGTATAAATGTCAAATAGACTATTCCATATACTCTATTAATGTCCTCCCTTATTTACATTTCACATTTACATATATTAATCTAACCCACTTTCATTGCATTTACAAAACACTTGTATCATTTTAGTGGGCACTACAAATTTACTTCATACAGATTTGGAGAAAATCTATGCCTTCTTTTGTCATGGTCATATTTTAGCAAAACATTTTTATGCATATTACACAGTAAAAGAAATACAAGCATATATAATTTTATTCGTATTTTATTTGCAGAACCTCATTCCAAAAAAGTTGGAATTCTGCATATGTTAACAAAACAGAATGCAGTAATTTGCTAAGCAGACTGTTTACAGACAACAAAGAAGGTAAATCCAGAAATATTGGATTTTCTTTACATTTACGCTTGTTACGAAACAGTGAAAATCATATCGGTACTTCACAATAAACACACTATAGTGACCAAATGTCACGTTCTTCTTCCATGTGTTCCACGATGATGAATGTTTGGGTTGGCAGAGTATCAAAACCAGAATTACTATGATTATTTACAAGTCCTACAATATTTCAAATAGACATTTTTAAAATATAAAGAGAAAATTTAGATTTTGGAGTAGAAAAAGAAGTCAAAATAATTTTGAATTGTGTCATCAGACCTTTGTATAAATTTTCACATCTATAAAACGTAAAGTAATAAACACACCGACACATAAATGCAATATTATAATACTTACCCTTCTTGACAGTAAGGATTGCAGTGTCTCGGTTCTGCACATTCAAATCATTTAATCTTTCTAATCTAACTGCGAGGGTTAATTTTTAATATGGGTTTAAATGGATTTGTTTATTCTGTTCTTGAAATGTTTTGTGCAGTAATTATCAAAATCTTATCAATAACCTCCTAAACATTTAGCTAATTCTGCCTGTCACTTCCAGAAGAGCAAAACTTATTCCATGCTTGGGGCAACTCATGGCCATTTTATTTTACTCTTTATCACATCACCACTGGGAGATGCTTAGAAATCCTGGCTTTCAGCAGGCCCACCGAATGTGAGCATCGCCTGTCTTATCTTGGCTATGCAGAGAGCAGGGTCGGAAGGAGCCATGGGCAACCATAATGATACTAAAAAGCTTCTGCCTCAGTTTAGCAATTAAAACACCACAGGTCTAACAGTCTTATCTGCATTGCCCCTAGCATTAACTTCATGCTGTGCTCAGAGTCAGATGACTATGAAGCAAAATGAATATTCAGAAAGTGGCAATGCTTTGTGTGTGGTGGTGATATTATGTTGTTAGATAAACTATAATGGTTATGCAATGCCTTTCTTATATGGAAGGAAATCCCCTTACCGTGTGTGGGGAGAAGAAAGAAAGGTAGATAAACAGAAATAATGGCTTTATTTACGACTGCTGGATACATGCCTTTGTATCTACTTTCAATTGAGTATGCAATGTCATAGTGTTTTTGTATTCTTATTCACTTGTTGTTGCATCACCATGTTGGTAATATATTTATTATGATATTGACACTGACAAAATAAATTACCTTTTGTCCAGTTCGACCAGACTCCAGGCGTTCGGCATCAAGAATAACTTGCAGGATTTTAAATTCAACTGGTTTGCAATTTGAGTTACAAAGGCCATTTTTCCTTTGCAGTGCCAGTTTTCCTGCATGGATGAAAGGAGAGGATATGGTAAAGGGTGAGATGCTGAAAGTCCCTTCACTTGTAATATCTAAAGCGTAACCCTCATGCTGACATCGGGAAAATACATAAATAGTGGTAAAGACAGAGGAACAGTTTTATTTGAGTATTAATGGTTTACATGGATAATTTGGGCAGGAGGTGGGGCAGAGAGCAAATTGTCTGACAGATTTTGTTTTTGAGTACGGTAGTTCAGCTGTGACAGAAGGAGGCAGGTGAACAAACACAAGCAATGCAACCTTTGAAAAGCATCTTTAAACTACGTGCACATTTCAATGCAGAGATTTCATTAAATTTCTGCCGCTACTTACCAGCATCCTCTGCTCTGTAGTTTGTATTAAATTTAAGGAGATCCCTTCCAATCATGATTTCAGATCTCTTTGTATGTGCCACACTGCCTGCAGATTAAAGACATAGCCTGTATTGTAGAATGTGAAGATCACAGAAGTATCACTCAACTTGATAAAAGGCAAGATGTCACTGCAGCATCACTCACATTTTACGGTCTTTCAAACTAGAACCAAAGTATTGCAAAAACAAAACTCTGCAATCATGGCATTGCTTAAAAATCAGTAACATTTGGACAGGTTTTGGTGTTTGTCCATGCAAAAGCTACCTTTTTCACACACAAATAAAATAAATTGCACTGTGCACGTTTAACAAATCGCACACCGACTTCAATAATCAAGGAAATGACTGATCATCCAAAATGGAATACTTTCAGCTCCAATTTAGTTGAACAATAATGCAGAGCCACATAAAAACTTACGAAGTCAAGTGGGAGCAGTTGTTTTGGTCAGTGAGCTAAATTAGCTGGAATGCTACATTATACAAAGGTTTTTATCGACATGGAACACAAACGACGAGGTCTTTGAAGTCTGTCCCCTGAGTAAAGTGCACGTTAACCCGCTGAATTAGCCTACCTTGTGTAGTTTAGCGCCTCTGTCAGTGTACGCGCACACAAAAGCTGTAACCAAGGAAACGTCACCTCTTCTGTCATTGTTCAAAGAAGCGAACCTCCTTTGGAACGCCCCCTTAAGGCCATCGCAACCAATCACGAGTGCGAGCTGCTTCCCACATTTCCAGTGACGTCATGCACTCTCGTCTTGCCTCCGGTCGGCTGGTGGGAGCAGGAGCAGCGGAAGGGAAAGGATCCCTCCTCTCTTCGGTCGAAGCCCTTCGTGGAGGCATGGACTTAAGCGGCGGGACTTAACCGAAGAACTTACGCGCTCCAATGCAGGTTCGAGTCGCAGCTCAGCCGCGCAACAGCAGTCCTCCAAGGTATTTAAATGTTTACCTCCTTTATTAACTGCAGAGTAATCCGAGAGAAAGGGGGGGAATGAAAGCATCTGTGCGCGAGAATCGAACTGAGAAAGTCGTGAGTTCATCCCGGAGACAAGTTGCTCGGTCGTTTCTCTGTGCGGGACTGAAGACGAACTTCTTGTCTTTCCGGCGGGGGACAGTCTAACACTGATCTTGTTCTTGTGACCGGTTCGCCTTTGAGAGACCTTAACGCGACCCCCCCCCCCCCCCCCCCCCCCCAACTACCCGCCGGGATGAAAACATTCAGAAATGGTCTGATGGTTCTCTTCCGGCCACCTGGCTGACATTTCCTCCGATTATTGCTTTATTGCCTTTTGAAGCGAGTTTCCGAGCGGAGGGAAAGGCAGGTGAGATTAGAGGGTGGGAATGTGTGGAATGCGAGGTCGCCGAGGGGCGGAGCTAAGCTTACCTTTACCCCCGCACTCAAACTACGCCATATTTAATTACCCTAATCTGCATTTTAGGAGCATTTGCGTTTCTTTTTAACGCAACACCGTATTTCTGCGTTAGACTCCTATTCGAGAAACGAAAAAAATAGTAATTATTGTCCTGAAAGTTGTCAAGAAAAATAAAAAAATGACCTGACTCTGCATTTAAGTGCAGTATTTTAGAGCCTGGTTAATTAGTTGTTTTAGATCCTGTCGTTCACTCAGGATTTATAAAGTTAAACTAGGTCCACCTTAAGTAGGTCTGATCTGATCTGCATTCTCTGTTTAAATTAATTCTCCTTATATTAACTCACTTATCTGTCTAAACTGTCATTTAAATTCCAACGTGTGGAAATCTCATTATTAAGGGCATTGAAAATGTCCCATTTGGAATTAATTCCTCTGTGAAGTATTCACATCGGTGAGGGGGGGGAGCAAAGCAGAGAAGCAACGCAAAAGAAATACTGAATGTTATTACATTTGTTGCAATGACTTGTCACAAAAGTTCAAGCGCCTGTTATTGCACAAAGGATTGTAGGAATATTGATACCTGCTGCTCCCATTTCCATGAAGGTGTAGAGAAGTCACCTGGCTGCATCATGGATGTCCAAATGAAAATCAGCAGTGGTTATCCCAGATGAGATGATATGTGAACTCGCTCGCCCTGACTCAAAGCCCTGCCTGACATAGAAATACACAAACACTGATTTTGCTCCCCTTGTGATACACATTGCCACACGGGACACACACACTGCTCACTCAGTAGACAAGCTCTGAGAGCGGTTTATTGTGGATTTGAAAAAAACGGGGGGGTGGGGGGGTGGTGGTTGGTTTTAAGAGTCCAGCTCACCCTCTTTTTTTTTTCTTTTATAGTAGTGTCTGTTTATATTCTAAGCAATGACACTGTCGTGCAAAGAGAGGTTTTAAAAAGCCAGACTTTTCGTTCAAATGGTTGTCAGTTTGACATTTTTATTCTGTTGCCCGACCGACACAATAGTGATGGGTTCTTGTGAAACTCTGTGTTGGTTATTTAGCTACGTTTGCTTGCATGAAGACCCAACCTTGCATCTCCTATTACAAAAACACACACACATACTTGCAAAAGAGCTTTTGTGTGTCGGTGTGATTGTTTGACCCCGTCTTCACGGCGAGTTCTTTTTAATAGGAACTGACGACAGTTGAATAGTTTTGCACCCTCTTGGTGGGCCTCTTCTCCTTGTAGATCTTTCACCCCCTAATTCTGGATCGACATCAAAGCTTAAGCGCTCACCCTGAAGTTACATGTCAAATTTGCTAGTTCTCATGCTTACGATCAAAAATATCTTTCCCTCCTTGAATAGAGACAAATTATTTCCAGTCTTTGCCTCATGCAAACTAAAATGGTTATTTTTTCCATGTGTCTGCACATGCATGAATGTGTATAATTGCTGAAGTATCAACTTCGTCCTTCAGTGAAGTAAGAGAAGGTCAGTGTCCGTTAGCCGAATGCTCTTAAACGTTAAGCTTTCCATGTGGCAGTCAGACTTTTGAGTTGTATTTACTCCCCACCTTTTCATGAATCTCTAATGGTGTCAGTTTATTCATAACATACTCTGAGTATTTATAGACACGGATGCAGCTGTATTGTCCACACATGCAAAAGAAAACTCGTTAACTCGTAAATATCTCTAGATTTCCAGAGGTTATGTTATGAAGCAGGTTTGTTTGAGTGTAAAAGATATTCAACTCACTGTATTTGTTTTTTCAGTTTGGAACGGACTCTAGTTCGAACGTTGGAGGCTAATAGATCACGTTCTCGTCCTCCAATGCCATGGAAAAAAATGTTTCATTACGTTCCACGCCACATAGCCTCTTTCCATTCCATGTAGTATCGTGTGGCGTAAAAAGACTCCCTTTCTCTCCTGCTTTTCTTGAGAACCAGCCACATGAAGTGGAACAGGGAATGCCCTTTGGAAATGTATAAAAATGTTGATATTGCTCAAAAGACTTTTACATATTTTTATAACCAGGTAAGTCAATTGAGAATTAATTTTCTTTTTCTATAATGACCTGGACCTAAGTTGCATGTTTTTGGTGGTTAAAATGATTTGTTCTTCATATCTAACATATTGTGAAAAGTATGCAGGATTAGTATGCATTACGTGTCTTTGCTTCACAGACATAAGTTTGGAGTGTGTATAGTCTTAAATTAACCATGACTTCCTATCTTAAGTCAAAATAAATGAAGTTAAAGAGACAAACTACATTTACAAAGTGCCTTCCGCTGTTTGTAGATGAGCCTTGCGTGTGTGGCTTCTTTCTTAGTATATCTGACTGGATATGTAGATGAGTTCCTAAAAGAGAGCCAGATTTCATGCTTGGTTGGATGCTGGACAGCTAAAGTAAATACAGAACACAAAGCATGTCAGCGCTTTTAGAGATTAGGTGCACAATAGATTTTTGTCTGGTAAAATAACCCACCATAGGCCCAACGTGCTGAGTCCTAAAGATACCCACCCCCCTTGTCAGTTCCTGCCATGTGGACGGGGAATGAAGGGACAAGGCTTTTCCGCTCACATTATCACCAAAGGGTGAAAACTCTGATGCTAAAAAGAGAAGTAACACATGAGTGCATCAGACACCATAAAACATAAACTAGAAGGTGGCTCAGAAACACAGACTGCATGTCTCAAGTGTTGATCAGCTGCTAAATCCATACAACCAGAACCTTTCTGTCCATCCAAAGGGCTGAAGAAGTGAATGGATGGACTCCTTTTTTTTCTTTTTTTTACAGTGCAAAGGGTTGTTTGGGAAAAGAGACCAACATTTAATTTTAAAATGCATGTAATCATTGCAGCCTGATATTAAATGGGACAAAAAAAGAGGAGGGTTGTGAAGTGAACTGGGCCGTCATTGGTTTTTCATGCAGTGACACATTCCGCTATTGGGTGTGCTTGCATGTCAATCTCCTGTAAGAACGCGCCACCACAGGTAGACTGACATATGAAGCTCCTGCAACCCGGCAACGACAGAAGTCTCATATGTGGGCGGAAAGCAATTTATTATCTTCCCAAGTTTAAGACAGCTGAGCGAGACAGTTTTTAGTTGCGTTGTTACGGCTTACCACAGGTGAGCAGCGAGCACACTGCGTTCTTATTGAAAAACTTTAAAATTGTTGCTGCAAATGGACAGCGTGAATTTCAAGAACAAATTTAAATGGTGGCAATTAGTGTACAGCAGAGAAAAACCTCAGCAAATGTCAAAGAAAATTGATCAGCTCTTAAAGGACAGGTAGGTCCGACCAGCAAAGCTTTTTGTACATACTGCAAACAGGCTGAATCACATCTGCTTGAACATGCCATGAAAATGTTGTGTCCCCAAAATGAGTTATTCACTTGGCTCTGCATTCTATCACTATCAAACAGATGAACTTCAAAATAGAGTGATTTAAATAATAGAATCTGTCAGACACCTCAAATCTGATGAACCAGAGGTTAATACATTCACCCCACAGATGTGTTCACTCAGAGGTTGGAACTTTGGAATGTTATTTGGAGTATTCCACTCAGTGCTGATGCAAATGCATTTTACATACCGGTATTTGATATTTATATATCTAAGTATATGAAGGATTATTCCTTTTTTTGGTGGTAGGAACTCCTTTGCAGGGAAAAACTTCTAAATTATTCAGGTTTATTTTTAACGTAACAATTATTTTTGTCCTTTTGTTGCTGCCGCCTCTTTTCCACAACTCAGTGTCTGGTACAAATGACAGTTCTTGACCTCTTCTTAGTAAAGGGGCATACTGCAGGACGATGGTTATAATATAATGGGTTCTTTTCTCTCTGCTAGAAAAAGATCTCCATCCCAGCTGTCACCCTGCCACATGATTTTCAGCTAAAAATGTCTTCCTCGTTCAGAAGCCTGTTGATGGATATAAATTACAGTATATTTAATGTCTCAAATAAACCCTTATGTCCCTCTACAGAACTGAAAAGTCATAAACATCTTTTTCCAGCCTGTGGGCTGTGATTTATTTTTGTTTTAAATCTTGAAAGATAATTTATATGGCACCACCTAACAGAAACCGTGTATTCTCTTAAGTACTCCCGTGTACTTTATCACCCTGTGTTAGATTCCCAGAAGTGTTTGCTGTAGTATGCCAATAACTTGCAATACATAGTGATCTTGGCTAAATTGCTTTTAAATGTCTGTTCTGGTTGGCTCGCCTGATGTATTTAAAGCTGGGGGTTTTAGCATAGAAGAAACCAGTGAGCAAGCTAAATCGTAGACGACTCCCCGCCCAAATAAACTTCCCACTTGTGGCTGAACGCCGCAGGACGCTGGGCTGTTTACTTTAAGTTGAGATGAAAGCAGTACGCTGCCACCAAGTCCAGACACACACACACACGTAGCATGGCATAGCACATCAGGTTATTTTAAGTGAACTACAGTGGTTGTGACTGGTGACAGGTGCGTTTACATGGACACATTTAATCGGATTAAAAGCCTGATCGGAATAAAAATGCTTCATGTACACACCCAAATCGGAATAGTCTAACCCAATCAAGCTCGATCCGATCACGATTCTATTCCGATCGAGAGGGGTGGTTTATACCAATTTATGATCCGATCAGGGCGCATGAAAACACTTATTCCGATGTTTCGTTACAAGCCGTCACTGATGTGAATATTTCACAGCTATACGCGCATCTGCTATTCCCGGGAGCTAGTTGAAGCAGAGCGAGCAAAAGACAGAACTGGTCAATATCTGAGGCAAGCATGTTGCTGGTGATACTAAAGGAGGAAACAAACCGCGCAAACGGGGAAAACATGCGAAGTAACGCTGACGTTTCAAGCAGAAAAGCGCGGAGCCATGTTTTGTTTACAATGGAAGTCGTTATGGCTTCTTCTTCTACTATTTCCGGTATCTTTGGTATAAATTGCGCATGTCAAAATAATTGTTTCCCGATCGAAAGTGTGATGCATGGACACGCAAGTCCTAATCGGATCTATATTTTTAGGGTCCATGAACACAGTGCATCCGATTTTACTCCGAACTCTGATCAGATTAAAGAAATGTTGTCCATGTAAACGTAGCCAATGTAACGTGACACCTAAGAATCACTTTGCATGTTCTGGATTGGCCCGAAAGTGGCACATTGATCTAACCAGATCACAAAGGTTGAAGTGACAAAACCGCATAATCAGATTAAATATCGTGGTCAGGGCATTGACCTGAAGTCAAGGTTACACAAACTGCAAAGACTGTTTTAACATCAACCCTGTAATTAAACACGCATTGCAACTACTGACAGTTACAAAGGACCGTTAATCCTTTGGTTGTTGTTTCAGAGCTGTTACCAAACACAACCAGCTGCTCCTCTGTGCTAGGACGTTTAAAAAGAAATCCATCCTTGATAAAGTTCTCCAATTTACAAATCCAACTGCTACAATTGTAGCTACTGGTTAGAACGATAAAACATCTGCTGCTGCTGTGGACTAGTCACACAGAGGCGCTGTGGATCAGCCATGTAACAATGGTAACCAAAATATGTGACACACTTTGAAATGTTCTATTAACAATTTGCGCTAGTTTCATAACTGCAGTTGGGTTTTACGTTTATGCCATTAAAAAACAATATAATTGATAAGAAAATCAATCAATGAAAAGAAAGCATTCATAAAGCTTGATATTTCTACATGGTATTATGGTTAAGTGAAAGAGGGCCAAAGACTGCCCAGCAAAGGAGAAGATACTGTACCGATATTCTGCTGTCACAAATCTGATAGAGAATTAAAAAACGGGGTGAACCAATCAATCATTATGCCCCACAGGAAGCGCCAGGAAGCGTCATTTTCACTTCAGAGCTTCATCTCTAGAAAAACATCTACTGTATCGACTGCCAGTCTGAGAAAATAGATATAATTACAACTTGACGAGTCTGCAGAGGCATGCAACTATGGGATGTGATTGTTGTTGGACCTGTAATAACAGGTACAGCGAGTACAAGGTTTAGTTCAGTTGTAGCATGTTAACACAAACCAGTTTGCAGTACCCAGCTGTTTGTCTTCAAGTTCATTGGTATTTTAGCTGTTTGCATTTTAATCATCACATTGTCAAGTTGAAATTAAGGAGGTGCTCAGATTTCTCCAAGGCTTGAAAACTTACAAAAGGCAGAATTATTAGTGAGGTTTTAGACTCCAGTCTTTTGAGAGATCACCTTCCAGTTGGCAGGCTCTCCCGAGCTGGGGCTCACAGAAGTGGTAAATTACTGCGTTGGAGTGCAGCTTGTTTCAGTCAACAACCAGCATGAGCAAGTCAGATGAGCTCATTGGTCACTCGTCGCCGAGAGACAAACGTTGTGGTCAGGGAGTCTGTGGTATTCTAACATTCAGTGACGTAAATTGAGCACCAGGGCTCTTCCAGGGGGGATTCTGATGATTGTGACGACTGAGAGATTACAGGCTCCCCAACAAGGAAAAATAAATCGGAGGAAGAGTAATGATACAAAGTTACATTTTTGGTACCAAGCAACACCTTCACAGTAGAGAGGGACAGGATATGAAAATGTCTTTGCAGCTGTGCGTTCTGCAGTAGTGGTGGGGCATTATAGTGTCCTTGAAAGTGTGCATCCAGTACCAAAAGTTAGTGAGATATAAAAAGGGGTAAGGGAAATAGTGACAATGCAAATCAGGCAGTAGGTGCATAGCCAGGCCTCTGCTAATCCATAACTGTCTTTGAGATAGTTTCATAAAGCACCAGAGGAATGGGAGTGTTCTGTTTTCCAAAGTTCAGCAAAGTTTAAAACTGGCCAGTGTTCCTGCACAGATGGATTCAATCTTCCAGTCTCAGTATTTTATTCTTCTTGCTTATAATAGAATGCTCAATGCCACGGAGGAATCCACGGAGGAATCTTTTAGCAAGGCAGACGACTGCTGTAGAGCATATTTGTGCAGATATTCAGCCTGGAGCTTGTCAGTTAAAATGAGAAGGTTTTCTTTGTCAATATAAAATTACTATCACACAGTGTAGCAGAAAAGCTATTCTATTTTTCAGGAATAAGCCCTGGCCATGGCGAAGATGTCTTTCCCAGCTCATGGAAATCATTCTTGACTGAACTGAACTGACTGTGGCAATCTGGGGAGCGAAGAACTGTCCGATTATGATTGTCTGTCATTATCGTGTCCTGTGTTTGCTGGTGGTTTTGCTCTCTATGGCATGAAGGTTGGAAGGCGGCTGGGATTTTTTTCAGGGCTTGCGAGATTGTTGTTGTTGCCGGTTTTATAATACAATTTTAGCGAGGATGCTAGTTTGATTAGTTTATTTCAATAGTCATTTATCATCATTTCAATCATATTTAGAGTAAATACATTATAATTTGTTCTTGCAGAGATTAATTGATTATAAAAGTATCACTCTTTTAAATGAGATCATTTTCAAACTGGAAGAACATCACCAGAATCTAAATGCCATCTTCCAACATCTGTTTCCCTGTGTGCCCATTAACGTGAGGAATATGTGCATTCTTATTTACGTTCCAGCGTTGTAGCTCCTTACATTTGATATATAAAACTATGTTGGCCATCGGTTGGTGTACAAAATATATTTAGGTGTGTGAAAGCAGTTGGTTGACTTTACATCATGTCACAGGTCTTAAAGTAGAAAGTTAATATTGTCTAATTTACATACAATCACTATAATATAGTCTAGGCGGGTGGATGGATGGTATAAATAGAGAGTTGTAAATGGTAAAGTTAGTGCTGTATTTTTGCTGCTGCAAAGCAAACATGGATTACCGTATTTTTTGGATTATACGTCGCTCCGGATTATAGGTCGCACCAGCCAAAAAATGCATAATTAAGAAGAAAAAAACATATATAGGTCGCACTGGAGGATAAGTCGCATTTTTGGGGAAAATTTATTTGATAAAATCCAACACCAAACAACATACATGTCATCTCGCGGGCGGACGCCGGCGAAGGCGCCGCACCGCGCTCGCGCGGACGGAGGATGAGGGGCACGGGGGCAAGGGGACGGGGAAACCCCGCCAGGCGGGCGCGCGCGCCGCGCGGCCTCCGGCGGGCGGGGAGGGGAGGGCGACGGGGCGACTGCTCCCCTAGCCGCGGCTCGAGCCCGGCCCCGCTTCGCACCCCAGCCCGACCGACCCAGCCCTTAGAGCCAATCCTTATCCCGAAGTTACGGATCTGATTTGCCGACTTCCCTTACAGCTACCTTGATCTAACATGCCAGAGGCTGTTCACCTTGGAGACCTGCTGCGGATATGGGTACGGTAATAAAAAAAAGCATATATAAGTCGCTCCGATTTATAAGTCGCACCCCCGACCAAACTATGACAAAAACTGCGATTTATAATCCGAAAAATACGGTATTTGGTCTACGGTCATCTTCCACATGTCCTCTTTGAATAAATACATCTTGCAAAATAATCTCAATGCTAGGAAGGATGCATGCACCATGTGGCATTAGTCTTTGTCTATTTCCAGGTGGCATAAACTGAAAAATGTTTCCGGCCTTTACTCACTGCCAAGCCCTACCCTGTGGATACACATGCTGGTGAAGGCCTCAGGTTATTGCAACATCTATCAGGGTGAGGTTTAAGGTGGGAGGCAGGCATGGTGTAGTTTCTGAATCATATGATTTACATGTCCTTTTGGCTGAGAAAGCAGAGATGATGTTGGATTATTGTCTCTACGCCATGCTGCATTTTAACTCTCCTGTTAAATTCCCACAGCAACAGAAGGGCAGATCATGTGTCCATGAGGAGGAAGCTTTGGCGTTGTTCGTAGATTATTTGGCGTAATGATTGATAGCGGTTGTGTGTGTGTGTGTGCATGCAGGCGTGTTTCTACTCCGGGAAAAAGAAACATTCCTTTGGGTGTGTCAATGCGAGAAAGCATTTCAACAGCCGAGAGTCGTAGAAAGTGAAGCATCTAATAATAACTTTGTTTTGCTTGTGGTGAGTTTGCTATTCTGACTCTGACTTTGACATTCTTTAAAAATGATACTTGATGTGTGTTGCAGTACAATGTAGTCACAGTATGCATGTGCTTATCAATATACTGGAGCACAGGTCAGCTACTTTGTCATGGCTTCAGTCACCCTGATCCAAGCTTGCGTTTATTTAGAATCCAGTGACTTGCTCTAGTCTAAAGTATATAATGTGAATATTTGTATCTGATCAAGTTTTTTGCAATCATCGTCATTCTAGGGTTTCACTAAAGGATATAATTTATAATTCATCTTTGTTTGATTATTATTCAGCACATTTATTCCATTGTTGAAACAGCACAGTCGAGCCTTGCAGGCCTTTGGGGGACCTTTATGCAGTCGCTGGGAGATTACGGAACTTTATTCCTCTCCCCAAAGATTTCACATGCTGCATAATGCTGCTAAGTCACTCCAGATAAGCTATGATTAACTATGTGACACGGAGGTCTGAGAGCGTTTGGATTACCATTTAAAAAATCAGATGATTTCAATGGACCGCAGGACCTCTTGAAGATAATCAATGAATAGTTAATTTGGTATTTGTTTGGATGATAACCTTCAAAATCCCACATTGCCACACGATCGCCCTGTTCTGATTTACCACTGTCAATCCAGCTTGGTTTTAAATCTGCTTACAATTTAGCATAGAGAGTATTCATCCTATGATTTAAGTTCATAGTTAGTTCTGTATACAGAACCAACAAAGAACTCAAAAAGACACATGATTTTAAATTGAATAAACTATTTTAGATTTCAATTATTTTAAACCTCCACTGAGATCCTGCTGGCATCACCTCACAAATACCAGTGGGAGGAGAACAGAGACGTGACCAGCATCTCTGGAGAGGCGTGGTGATAGCTCTCATATCCCATCATGCCTTGCATTGAACTGGGTTATTAAAACATAATGTTTCTTGTTGCAACAGACAGGGGTTACTTTTGTTAATGTTTGTGGTTCATGCATAAATGGTGATTAATGTTGTAATTACCTCTTTTGGTTTTACTAATTGTTTATAGATTGAAGCATTACTGAGGTGAAGGTTAAATCTTTTAGTAGCCTGCTAGTGTTTTTAAGTCTGTGATGATTTTTCTGTGCATGATGGAAAATCCATGCTTGGTGTAACGGTCTGATTTCTATAATAACCTGATTCTTAATTGCGCTGTGAACGACTGATCAAATGTTTAGGCAGTATTTCAGCATAAAAATGTTGATCTTCTATGTTTTGTAATTTATCCCAAACATTTCCACCAATGTACAAACCCAGAGAAATTACTGATTTAATTAAACGGAACAGCGTGTTCTATTTGCTCTGTGGATATGAGATAATAATATTGTAGTGGATGGTGGTTGTTGGGGCTCCAGTGGGTTGTTCAGGGCAAATATTGAGGAGTGACTTACTAATGGCTGGCACGGTGAGATTTACTAGGTCTGACAAAAAATCTTTTGAGTGTAACCCATCCTGCTGTTCATTCTATCACTCTTTTAGTAAAGAATCTAATCATGCTATGCAAATGTTGAGCCGTCAATTAAAAAGGGGTAAGGGAAAAATAATTTATTAAACACTTGTTTTTTCATCATAGGCCAGTGGTATTAACTCGTGCACACAATCTTTTAAAAGGAATATATTTATCTGCCAAATTCATTCCCCTTTACAATCATTTACTTAACAAAAAAGGTTATGAACACATTTTTTAGGGTGCACCTAAATTAGTTACTGGTCAATCTAAATAAATAAATGTGTTAATTACACTTAAATATTCCATCCTGGCTGAGTATATACACAGAGAGAACACGTCTTTACTGTGCACGCGTAACCTGCATCCTAGTTTCCTGTATGCATGTAAATGTAGGCTGTGTGATGGCTAATATTATACAGAAAAAGGTGGTACAAAGCACAATGTGCTGATTGAACTTCTGAATTTATGTCTGTAGAAACTGATGCAAGAAAACCAAATGTGGGGCAGCAGATCTGTCTAATAGACACATTTGACTTGAACAGAATTGACAATATGCTTCACTATAGCCTGATTCCATGAGCTATTTTTTTTTTTTTGGGGGGGGGGGGGGGGGTTCTCAAATACAACAGAGCACATATATATGAGAAAGTATATATAAACTTTTACGTAAACATTAGAAAAATAAATATAGTTCCATAAGCTACATTTGATCACGCCATGGAAAAAGCGTTTGACTAAGAAGCTCAGGAGTGGCCGGGTTCTGAGGTCACTGGATCAAATCACGTGGCGCAAAGAGTCAGGGTGGAGTAAGACTTTTCTTGGCAAGCTTGGAGACACTGAGGATTATGGTACTTTGAAGGGGAGATTTAGCTCTGACTAGAAAGAGTGTTGAGTCAAAGAGCTGCATATTATGCCATGTTGAAATTTAGAAGCAATATGTCATTGAAGGAAATTATTTTAATAATCAGTTTTGTTTTGTCCTTATCTTCGTTCAGAAACCATGTATGCATACATAGTAGTTATTTTTTTGCTTAGTCATCGGAAATAGCCACAATGTTAATAATTAGATGTCTGTCTGCATCTTTAAGTCCATGATGAGGTCATCGTCTCCCTGGGAACCGCACAGCTTGGTCCTCAGGTGTTTAACCTAATGACAGACTTGGCATCTGAAGAGACCGGCCTTTGCACCTACAGCTCAGCCTTGGGCTCGCTTTTCAAACCGCTGAAGGGTTGAACATGCAACGTTTTAACAACCACACAGTGCAGCAAGGTTGTTTTTCCCCTCCGCATTTGGAGTGAAAGAAAGAAATGTAGAATAACCAGTCAGCCTACCGCTGCAGGTACCGTGGCAGGTTTGCAACAGCATCTTTGTCCTCACTCCTAACCCAAACAAGCTAGGATCTCCAAGCTAAGCAGAGCAAGATCTTTGTGGAACAGTTGAAATGGGGAATTACAGAGGTAAGAGCGGGAACACTGTTTTTGCTCTGCTTGATGATTCCTACAATACGGTCGAACCCCTTTTGTATGTTATTCCTGTGGTTCTGTTTCCTACATTTTACTTAGCGTGCACTCTCCGACAGTCGAGTTTAGACCGCTGAGAAATATCCATTCAAAGAGATTATATATACAAACTGTGGTCATGCTGTGAGGAATTGCTTTCTTCTTCATTTTGACAGGCTCGGGTGTTATTTCTTTTTGATGGAAGGTGTGTTTTATCAGACAGTAAAAGAAATAGAGAAATTCAGATTATGGTCCTTGTAATACTCAATCTATGAAGATTTTAATAATTATCATAAATTGCCTGTATCCTGGGACTCTGCAATTCTTCGGCTTCTGCAAAAATACACTGAGAGAGAAAGCAGAACCCTGACCGGGTTGGCAACTTCTGTCAGTTTCAGGATTTGCAGACTGCGTTCTCCTCTGTGCAGAATTCAGGGAGGAGGAGCTCTGCCAAACTCAAAAAAAACCTTTTCCCATTTCCTGTTGCTGTATTTTTTGGGAATCGAGTTCCGTGTCCTTGATTCAGAGGCTGCAGTGGAGGCGGTCTGGAGTCGGTATGCTACAATGGTGTGAATGAGCAGGAAAGGAATTTGGGATACTGACAGGCTACACAGTGTGGACTAACATTCTCGGTAGTAGTAAATCCTTAACACTGGCCCTGGCACATGGCTGGCTAGCAGAATACCTCAGGGTAACGTTTCGTAAAATGTCTTGGGGACCTCCCACATACATCACGCCTCCTCCCCCAATAGCCTTATCCCGGCCAAGAACCTTTCTGTTCTCTCTGTAAACAGACCAACCAGCTCACATCAGCTAAATGATTCCTTATTCGTCTCTGTGTGAGCACAGAGCAATTCAGGTTTTGGTGCTTATACATGACACCATTTGGCCTTTTAACCCTTTGGAATGATCTCTCTTAGCATTGAAGCGACTCGCTCTCTGTAAAGCTACTGTATAGAAGGTCTTCTCGTCACCCTCGGGCTGTGATTTTGAGCATTAGAATAAAAGATAAACACTTTACTGGAAAGAGTGTCCACACGCTAGCTGTAGGGCTGTGTTTTAATTACCATTTGTTCACCTCCTGGTGATTTTAGTAGGTAATATTCCTCTACTTTTAAGAACATTTTCATAATATATGAAACCAATGGGTCCGCTCATATCTTTGAGATACAAATTATGGTAGATCCTAAAGTCAGTAAAAGTGTTTCATCTGCAGTCGGGGGGCTTCTGGTAAATATGAAAACATCCAGCATTCCCTTCCTGTTTCTTTATTTTCTGCCTTCTCTAGAATTGTTGACTTTCATTCTGTTAGTGTTCCATAACTTTGTATTAGGTACAGAACTGTTTTTTTAAAAGCTCTGTTGTCTCAAGGCCATATGGCATTGATTTGCCATATTCACAAACATGAAACATTGACATCCGTTTTTGTCTTTGGGCCATATGGTGTGTGTGGGTGTGCGTTTTGCCGGTTGTTGCGGCCGCTGATAGTCATCGAGGAGTGGTTGACTAAAGGAGTTAGTATGTTTGCACACAGTTTTTCATACGAGAGTGAGTGTTGTTGTTTTTGTTGAGTGTCTGTGATGACCAGATTGTGTGTGTGTGTGTGTGTGTGTGTGTGTGTGTGTGTCCACACAGGAGGAATGCCAGCTCCTGAGCAGAGCCCAGTGACGGAGGAGGGGCTTCTGCCGACTGTCCGCGACCGTTCCGCTGGCCGCAGCATGGAGGTTGATAGCACAGCCACCACCATCATGGCCTCCGTCAAAGAACAGGTAGCATATTGCTTCCCATTCATTCCTCACTTTGCTTCATGTAATTGCTCATATCAATTTATGGGGTGTTTATGTGGAGATCAGGAATACTAAAGTGTCTGGTAAGTCACACATTCTACTCGGAGTTAATCCATCACATAAGCTATATGGACTTTTATCTTCCTCTGAATTTATCCTATGTTCCTTTTTTAAACTGTAATCATATAACGCTGCGGCACAGAATGCGAAGCAGAAATTTCTCTGCATATGGAATGGTGAAAATATCTTCCTGGCAGAACTGTAGCCTTTCTATATCTCCTTTTTGTCCTTTTTTGGGTGGAATAAGACGGACTGGCAGTTCTTGGTTGTTCATCGCCTGCAGTCATAGCCTGACTCGCATGAATGGACGACCAGGGAGATCATTGAGGAGGGTTTATGATCTTGTGGAGGGACATGCCCTCTGACTCACTCACTCAATCTATGTCTGTCTCCCTGATTCTTCTCCACTCCCTTCAAAGCCACGCTTTCTCTTTTGGTCACTGGCTTCACTCTATAGTCATACATATTTGTGAAAATCCAGTGCCGGGCAAACTAGGCGAAGACATTTAGCATATTATTAATGTTAATTCCATCTCATGTTCCCAAATGACACTTTAATTAAACAACAGTTTGAAATTAATTGTCTGGTAGTTGTTAAAGAATGACTCACAGAAGTCTCAATTTGGTTTATTACAGGGAAGTTGGCATTGTTAACATAAGTGAGTGAGTGAGGAAGGAAAGAAGGCGGTAGCACCTGGCGATGTCACTTCCTTCCTCAGAGTGTACTTCAGTTGCCTGTCCGGTTGGAGCAGATCTACGCAGGCGAGCAGGAAGAGCGGGAAGCCTGCCTGCTGCTGCTTTTGGACTTTGTGGCAGTTATTCAGACAGGATTCCTGCTAACGACTGCAGATTTTAAACTGATCGTTGTATCGGGTTTGGCAGGCAAATCAGACGGTGAGTGAGAGCAAAAAAGACGGAGGTGGCACTGGCTTTTTTGATTGCTTTTTCCCTGTGTTTGCTTGCGTGAGGGTTTCCTGTGATTGTTGAGAAGCAAACCTTCGAGGGATCTCGCTGTCAGTGTAAATATGCGAGTTTGCTGCACTGTGGTTGCGGTTCGGGCAGGGGCTCAGGATGACCGTGGTTTCAGCAAGTGTTTATATGACAACTGATTTTTATGTGCTACCCTTCTAAGACTTTTCATTATGATTTCCTCTTGTCTTGTTTTATTCACTCCTTGACTTTGCTGATTTGTCTTTTCTATCTTACTAAAGTTTTATGTCACTGCTGTAGTTCCAGCTGCTCAGGCTTTGCCCAAATGCCCAAACAAGGACAGATTCACCAGCTTATGATTCCATTCTCCCTGTGGGTTCATTGCTTGGTCTCTTGCTTCTGATTGCTAACAATCTCTCTTCTTTGCCATTAATGTAAGGATTTTATTCTGGTGGGCTGTAGTTCCTTCTTATTATAGTTCTATCTTTACTCTCTGCCTCTTTAATTCACTGTTCCACCATCTGGATGTCTTCCATAATGGTTTACTACAGATCCCGTTTACGTCTTTAGATATCCGTCTTTTTGTTTCTGCACAATTTTTGATTTGTAGAATTAGTCGGCCAATTTTTCAAGCCTGTCTCACACATGACCCTAAACGTAAACATTTTAACAAATATCTTTAATAACATTTGATTTCAGCAAAAAACAATTAGCGTGAGAGATATGATTGAATGGTCATTTCCTCTGCTGTCTGTATTAACTGAAAATGTTTAGCTATGTGCTTTGTCAAGGTCAATTTTAATTGAAAGTAAAAATTGATTACCGGTAAATGTAATCTGACAAGGATCTCAGATACATCTGCCGTCATGACAACCGCACGAGCTAATGTGAAATACTATTTTGTCTGCTTTTTGGTATCTTCATTCACAGAAAATGAATCTCCCTTGTTGTACATGTGGTTTCCCACTGGGTAAAGGTGAGAATCAATGCAGTACACGATTCGTCACTAAAGCAAAATCATGGCTTTTCTTCACACTCCGTATTGCCAAGGTGCGATAGAAGATTTAAAAAAAAGCATGTCAGCGAATGAAGGCAAAGATTGGACTTAATTTTTGTGAACAAACGTTTGACACTAATTGAATGCGTTCCCAAAGAGATTGTAGATACCATTAAATTGGTAATTCAAATGATGAGAGTGATTCAGTGAGGCTATAACAACTATAACACCCGGTCCTCCGCCCAGATAGAGCTGCACCTTTCATTAATGCTTCATTTTGAACTCTTTTGCTCAGGCTCGTATCTGTTTGCTTAACAAGGACTGCAGGTACCAGTTCAGAGTAGTGAGCACTGCCTGGGTAGTGTTTTACAACGATATACGAGCAATCGAGTCATTCTGTTATCAACAACGGTTAACTATTTTCACAAACTGGTATTCTGCTCGTTGATCAGGGTTTGGTTAAATTAAACCGGCTTATATCGGTAATGACCGTTTCTTTGTTAAATAAAATATTGCGCTCTCTGCTTGTCGTGTTTTGGTGTGCTTATTTTTCTCCTCCTTTACGACACTTTACCCTCAGAGCAAACCTTTTATTTGCTGTGCTTGGTCATGCCTGCATAAGCCATACATCTAGCAACAAAGGCTCTCTTAGCACGACATGCTGTGGTGTTTCAAATTATTGGGTCTCACTTTCACTTTGAGTCCAGTTTTTCAGAAAAATCTGTCTCCTGCTTCCTACGTGGGCACATATTTCACACAGAGATGGTGCAGTGGCATCTCTTTGAAGTCCAATCTCCTTTAATTCACATTACACTCCAAAACAATGTAGAAACATTGCTGCCAGCAAAGAAACCATTCTGTTGAACATGGAAAAAAAGATCAGATCAGTTGACCGTGTCCTCTAGGAGCTCACAAACTTTGTCCTGTCTCTCCAATTTGCTGACATTCTGTCATGTTTTCTTCTTTGAGGTAGCTGCTGATTGCTGCCGCTTAGGCCATATGCATAAATGTAAGCATCATCATCACCGCCCTATTCTGCCATTACACCTCGCAGTCACACAGATGTGCAGTTTTGGTGCTGTAACCACCTCTGCTGCAATCACAGAGGTGCAACAAACAGACACCTCATTACACAAAAACAAAGGCGTATCAGGCCTGCACTGAAGACTGCATGAAAGGAGCGTCTGTGACCTTTTTCCACCCAAGCCAGGCAGACACACACAGACGCCAGCTTTCTTTTCAGAGCCCAGGAGCTGACCATGCTGTGAGTGGTACAACTCCGGCAGCCACTTAAAAGCTTGATGAGTTGGCTGAAATATTACCCACTAGAGATACCGAAGCAAGCCTTGTTCGTGTTTTAATGAAGCCAGAATAATCTTAGTCTAAGCGACCCAGCTTAAGGAGTTCAAAGTTGTGACCAGGGCAAAGCTTCGAGGCACTATTTTTCCATTATGTATTTCATGCCAGAAGAGCAGCAGAAAGGCTGAATTCTCTCTGCAGTCTTTCTGAGTGTCTATTCTCCCTCCATAGGTGAAATTAGGACTCTAATTACAATCGACTAGTGATTTTCTCCACTCCTCAGGGTTTTATCTGCCTTCCTCTCCCTGCTGCTCTGTCACAGGCAAGGAGAAATCTAGAGGCATAAGCATTCTAGCCTCAATTATAGTCAAAAGAATGGAAGCCTGGCTCCGAGCAATTACCCCGTGGGGCAGAAGAACAAGTATGAAAGTGAAAGAGTGAGACGGA
The DNA here is from genome assembly GCF_040956055.1 of Brachionichthys hirsutus. Taxonomy (NCBI): domain Eukaryota; kingdom Metazoa; phylum Chordata; class Actinopteri; order Lophiiformes; family Brachionichthyidae; genus Brachionichthys; species Brachionichthys hirsutus. Next base: position 343,904 of record NW_027180327.1, on the reverse strand, counting down.
TTCAGAGGGGAGGGATGCAGGTGAAGGAGAGTGCTCCGATATACAGAGGAAAGACAAAGCGCTCAGATACAGTAGGACGCGGAGGATGGTAACTAAAGCAAAAAGGACAGAAGTGGGAGTGTCAGCATGATGGAGGGAGGCAGAGAGGGTGTCACCTGGGAATGACTCTCTGAAGCGCTGCGGCAGGAAGCTGTCAATGCAAAGGAAAATGGAAAGGACTGGAGAGAAGAGAAAATCTGCTCCTAATGTGACATGATGCCGGCGCCGTGGTGTTTTCGTCCAGGGGGGAATGCTGTTTTGAAAGCATCCCTGGGACATCGTCACGAAACAAGCCTGTTAATACTCATCATCATCATATTCATCATTATAACTCACCATTATGGCTGTCTGCCACTTACAGAAGGCCCAGAAGACTTACTCTGGAAGGTGGTGGTACAGCCGGCCTATCATTTGGCTCCCATACGCCAGGGAGGAAGAAGTACTTGATTGGGTGAATCACCGATGAGATTGATGCCTCTGTCATGTGTGTGGGTTTCTCTTAATGACTGGTCCTTGATTGCTTATTGTCCTCATTCTAGCCCAGAGCAATGCTTTGTGTGATACAACACTATTGATCTGTCAGAGGAGCTGAATGGTCACTGATCCACTGAATTGCACTGGCTGTCTGACTGTTCTGTTCGCAAGTTACTTTAATTTATTCCCCAAATGTTCAGGTGTAATCAGAATACACAGAATAATCACATTTTATCAGCTTGTAGCTGCAGAAACTAGCAGGTCCGGTAGAGAGCTTCAATCAACGGAATTGGTGGATGTAAAAATGTTAAAATGAGGGGAAAGATTTGAATTTGTCTGCTGAATGCTTTTGAGTCTAGCATTTTACAGATGGCCTAGGCCCTGAACGCACCAGTGATCAGATGATAATGTTGGATAGGTCACACACTGTACAAAAGCTTGCTGCAGGAGAGAGAAATGGCCCACGGGAGGATTTGTGTGTTCCATGTAAAATGAACACTTGACGTTTAATAAAATATATTCTTACTAGGTGTGTTTTAACAGTGTGTGTCCACTGCTACAGAGCTTTGAATGTGAAATTCTTTTAAATGTTGCCACTTGAAGCACTAATGGAGTATAAGATGTGCTTTTAAAGTGTAATTAAGTGGGTCATGCTGTGAATATTAACAAGACAGAGATGTAAAGGCATTAGGTTTGATTAAACTTGGCTGCCCGTCCGCCTCAGCATTCAGCCGGTTTCCAGCTTTTTCCTTCTATATTTCCTGGTATCACTTGTTCCAGTCAGACCTCTGCAACATGCAAATACAAGATGGTATGACTTGGTACCTGTAAATGAGTCTCTTCGCTCCCTTGCACAAACTGTCCTCTGTGTTTGACTTTCTTCGTTTTATTGTGGGAGCTGCTGCTGTGTTAATCGGAGAGCCGCTAATGACACTTTCTTTAATGGCATTTTCATTTTTAAGCCAAGTCACTTCCTTTTCACATACAGATATATATAAAAGAATGATCTCAGTGATCTGGCTCATCTGTGTTAGCAGCATGTTTCATCTAAAATTCCGCCAACATGAAGTTATTTTTGGAGTGCGGATATGTGTTGTTGTTGTAAGAGGCCTTTTTTAATTGGCAATGCGAGACCTTTAGACCTTTCTCAGGAAATGTTTTTATTTTGTATTTTTTAAAGCATTTTTTTATTTCTTAGGTGATTATATCAGTAGAAGGATGCTGAGGATGGAACTGCCAGGAAACAGGGCTAGAGGTCGAACTAGGAGAAAATACATGGACGTATTGATGGAGGACATGAGAGTGGCTGGTGTTGGGGAGGACGATGCAAAATGACTACAATAGTCATTTTGTTACTCAGAAACAAGTTGGATTTCCAACTATACATCCAAACAAATATATTACTGTCGTCTGGTGGTAAAAGTGACTGAATTGAATAGAATGTTTGCCTTTGCTGTGATTCTTGCTTACAGTGCTGGCATAAGACAAATAATCCTAAGCAGCTAAAGTGAAATTACCACAGTGGGACCCATCAATTGATATGGGGAACCAGCGCTGAATTAGAAAGCTCCAGAAAGCTTCTACAGCAATTTTATCATTCTCTGACCTTAAATTTTGTCTGTATGTAAAACTGCAGAGGTCATTTTTTATTCCTCTGAAGAAATAGTAGCTCTGCAAGTTTCCTGCAATAAGGGGTTGTAATGCAGCATTAGAAATCCTGACAGAAATGATGTTCCATTGTAAACTTGCTTTCCCATTATTTTAGGGTGAGAGAGAAGCCTCTTGCCATATTAACAGCTTATACAGTAGAAAAGATGCGGTGCAGCTGTGGGTGCTAAAGCAATTTTCCCTCTCTGATTAACCCGTGGTAATGTCTGCAGCTTACCTCAGAAACACACATTACTGTATTTCTAAATGCCCTTCTAACTTGTGGGGTTATTATAATTCTGTACAATGTGGCATGACCCTGTAGCCATTTTCCTTAAACCTTAGTATTGTAACAAGGTGACTTTGTGACAGTTTGTGTAAGTAATTGTGCAGCGTACGAGTCACACATCCCATTCGGAGGCTTGTTTATTCCGCACACACTTCAGGCCTACTTATCTGTCCCTGATGCTGCAGAAATCCTTTAACTTCTCCTTTAACATTGAGCTCTCTGTGGAACAGGTCTGCCATAGTGCAGCTTGTAACATACCGGTAGTTGTGATTTTTGCTTTGCCAAAAATAAATGTCATCTAACCCAACAAAGCAAAGCAAAATAGGTCTCAACATCACTAATGGCCATGCACCCCTTTCTATAGAGGTTCAAACCCAAAACCCACTCTCACGAGCTACAAGATCTATTAATACATCAATGGTGACTTTCACATTCCATGAACATACCTTCCTTTGCAGTTAGATATATGGCATCACAGACCTTCATATTATGCATGTGTGGTGCACAATTAAGAAAGGTTTGCAACCACACTAGTTACTGATGAATACTGTGTGTAGCTGAATAATTGGAACATGCAAGTAGGCATCAATGAGCAATTGTAATGGTTAAGAATTAGGGCTTGATGTTATTCATATTATGATGCAATGAATGTTTTCATTCATACCCCAGAGCTTTGAACTTATTAGATATTCACTAAATGTAAAATAACACATTCAAACTTTAGAGAATTGAAAGTTGCAGGCAGAGAAAACATGCCAATCTGTAAAGCAAAGTAGACTTTATGCTGACGTGTTAAAATGTCTTGTGGTTGTCTAATGAAAGGAACTTTTGAGAAAAGAAAGCAACAGTTTAAATTGTTACTGGTTGACTGCTTACTATGTGAAAGGTGCTAGAGACTTAAAGTCAGACAATCTGTCTAATCTCAGTTAAAGAGCTTGGCTCGTTGGGAAGCTCCTGAATGTTAACCAGAGAAACCACAGAGGTTCTTCAGGAAGGCTCCAAGTTTAACCAAAGGAATAGGGCTTTCAGAACTAGTCAAAAGGAAAATGCCATTATAATCACAGCACAATAGAAAATAATTCACATCCCACTTGTGTTTATTCTTGATTACTAAATTATTATTGGCTTTATTTGATAGAGACAGCTGAAGAGCTGACAGAGCATGTGGGCGAGAGTGGGGAGCGCTGTTGTGTTTTTCAAGCAAAATGTAAATCCAAAAATCATTCCTGATAAATTATTGACTTGTATCACATTGACAATATGTCACAGGTTTACAGTGCATGTGTACATCAGTGTACACTTTTGAATATTTGAGGTCTAATTTTGCACAAACCTTCCAATTATGTTGCACTACAATCTTTCTACCGAACCAGCAGCGGGCAGAAGCCCCTTCAGGCGTGTCTGATGGGTCTTGCATTGTCAGCATTCATAAAGATGATGAGGTAGCCTGGACATTGGAGGTGTGGTCTGCTGTCGTGTTTCATCTGTTTCTTTCGGGTCCATCTGAGGACACAAGGGGACAGGATCTGAATCAGCTCTTGGACTGTGTGCAGATAAGTCCCAGCAGCCTAAATGTAATAGCAAATGAAGGCACCGCTGGCCTTGTTGGTACAGGAAAGCCGGTCACCCATTGTCCTTGTCTTGTCCTTTTGCACTAAGGCTGGTACAGACATGGCTGAGCCCACACTCTTTAAATAAGCATAGGCTTTGTATCATGGTCATTTTTGCTGTACTCTGTCTGATCATTATGCTGGAGAAATATCGACTATGCAGGGGCCAAGTAAGTAGGAAATTAAAAACACACCGGTCCCCAAAAAGACAAATTACACAGAGCCGTGAATACTCATTCTCTTTTGCATCATCTGAGCCTTGCAAACAGACACGTGTGTTCCTCATCTCTGTTTCAGCAGGCCAGGGCCCATTTTGCCAAATAGCTCCGTGCATCACCATCTATTTATGGACATATTTTATCAAACCCATAAAAGTCATAATGAGACACAGAATAACAAAAGTATTGAACTGTCTGTGAGAAAGGGGGTTTTAAAGGTCTTTTTTTGGCAGCATTCCTTTAAGGTATTTGAGGCCAGTCAATTTGGCATGACAGAAAGAGTGCATCGATGTTTCCAGCAGGCTAAAGGATTGGAGAATCAGCCACTTAACTCTTCCATTATCCACGCAAACGATCACTGATGGAAATTGTTCTTCTGGAATAAAAAAATAAATATTTAAGTAACAACACCAATACGACAGAGACAATATCTGTAAAATTTATAACAGGGATGCTACCAATTTATCAATCCAGAGAAAGGAACATACAGACTGCCTCCAGAAAAACTGTGGCGTTAGGGTCGGCATGATGGCAGGACGGCTGTCAGCTCTAGATTTAGTGCAGAATATCAGTAGTGACTGCCATGTCTACAACAGATGTCTCTTTGCTGTGCATGATTAATGTAATGGTGCATGTAATCAAAAGGCCATCTCACTTTTTGTGCTTTAAAAAAGACAGAGCTGTTTACTTTGGCTGCGGCTTTATGTGCAACTAATGAGAAGTGATGCTTTAGTTCAGGGGTCTCAAACTCAAATTACCTTGGGGGCCGCAGGAGGCAAAGTCTGGGTGAGGTTGGGCCACATCAGGCATTCCACAAAAACAGAAAGCTTAACCTCGCCCATAACAAGCGTCTTACTTTTCCAATACATAGTTCCCACAGGTCATGTGACCGCCCCCGGAGATACCATCTTCATAGGCAAGCTGCTTCGTTTGCGTGCCTTGTTTACTATATTTCACTCGCAAATTTCAACTATTTTATCATATTTGCAGCGTTATCACGAATAGACAAAGTGAATCGGACTCTAAAGAGACTCTATCAACACAAGATAGAGATACGATGCGAACATTTCCGTCATTAATGCCGTAGATCCATATGTGCTCACAAATTACACAATACATGTGAGCAGGAAGTCACTGGAGGCTACAATCATTCTGCCGAGGGTTGGGTTGGTGACGTTTGCTCAACTGCAATCAGTGGAAAAGTGGTCGTCATAGCAGAGTTGTGTTGAATGATGCATGATAACGGGTTAAACTTACCTTGACCTGCTGTCCGATATAAAGCCCCCGCCTGCACAACTTAGCTCCTCTGTTCCCCTTAAAGCAGCGTCAATGCTGCTTTCTGTAAATTGTATTACTTATTTGTACACTTAAGAATGATATTAGAATCTGCGCATCAGTCCATCCGTGCAAAATAAGTAACTTACAGAGACCCTTTTTTAATTCAGTCAAATAATTTATTGAAATTAATAAAAAATTTATTTCTTGAGGTAAAACATTCCCAAAGTGTTAATGCCAAGCCGCTGCGTCCCTGCATGGGTCCTCTGCAAGCCTGCTGGTGCGTCATCTCCGCTCACTGCAGCTGCACGGCTCGGCTGATTGGCCTTGATTCACTGTTTGCTGTTCTCATAAAGGGTTTTACAACATGCATGAATAATCATATATATTTTATACTGAGCTTTCCAGTTTCGTATGTTTAAATGAAAGGAACAGAAACAAACATTTGACAGGCGGCATAATTGTGTACAACAATAACAACAACAACAGTTAAACGTGCTTTGGACCGAGATAGTTCACATTTTTGATGAACTTATGTAGCAAAAATGAACAAGCAATGCCAATATTTGTCTAACTTTATACCTAATGTCAGTCGGAACTCCATTCAATGCGTCGTAAAGCTGTTTAAGGTATTAATTGTGGCACGATTCATGTAGTGACTTACTGCAGCGCAGACGCCCTCGATCTCGTTACTTTCTACAATAAAGCAGCAATTATGACATTCACAAGTTACCAGCTTATAGTCCTTGGAAAAGGTTCATTCTGTTCCGAAAAAAAATGAAAAGAATTCATATAAAACTCGCAGGCCGCATTAACCTTAAACTTTCATATTGTCCTGAGGGCCACAAATGATCATCCTGCGGGCTGCAAATGGCCCGCGGGCCACAAGTTTGAGATCCCTGCTTTAGTTGAAGTTACTGAACATGCTGACGCCACAAAACAGTTAGATAATGAAGGCAAAAAAAAATCTGTTCTGCCAAGAAGGACAATTTTAGGAACAGGAAATGTCACTCCTCGTTTGGAAACAACAGTTTGTTCTGTGTCAGAGTTTCTGCTCCACGTTTCCTGTAAGATTTGAAAATCCTGGACAACTACATTCAACATTTTATAAAATTGCATCTGTTACTGTTGAGTTTAAAAACTATTTAGAAGCCATTAAAACCATACGTCACACCCCAGAGTATTTTATTCAATACCTCGGGAACAGGACTCAGCTGTCTTTTTTAAATTACTCTTCCTTGTGTTACTCATGTGACTTTAACTGCCCGGTCATTGTATTCATTTACACCAAACGGGGCAGTTGTGTGTTAGGAGTAAAGCCTCTCTGTGTATTCAGCCTCTGACTGAAATCAGAACTCATCAGAGATTTTTGGTCATCTTGATCCAGTTTCTTCTTTTCCTCTGGATGGTCTGTAGGTCATAAATCATCCAGCCAGCCAGCAGTCGGTAAGGACAAAGCAGTTCTAATTACAGTGGACTGCTTTGGACTGCAACTCACTCGCTGCAGATCGACTGTGACAATGAAGAGAGATCTACTATAACTGATAAAAATTAAAGCCGTCCTGCTTTTGATAAACTGTTCCAGTTGAGTGCCTTCAGTCCTCATACCTTGTGATGCAGCAACATTTTTGACCTTTAGACTGTTTAATAAAAAACCCTGTTCTGTGTCTCATTGAAGTCTCAGTCACTCCTTCACTGCTTTACACCTAAAACTTGTGCTCTGGTAATCCCATTTGCTCCTATGTATAATTTAAATCAGAAAATGACCTAATAATAATAATAATCCATATCCAAACAGACCAAACAGTATTTAAATATGATCTCTCTTACATTAAAGACATGTTACCTTTTCAGTCACATGACCTGCACTATCTCCACGCGATTGAGTAAAAGCACAATTTCTGAGCCTTGTGATGGGATTTCCCACCTATGGAGTGGACTATTTCTCCTTTTATGTTTTCTACGGTACCTTGTGAAACGATACCGCCCTGGACCAGCTGTGCCGGAGCTGAATTTGCTGTTAAGTTGATGCAAACTATGCATTTCTTGCAGCATTGAGAGTAGCTGTGCTAATTCACACACAAATGAGATGTGATCGTATTGTGGACCATTTCATCAGGAGATTGATTTTCAGTATTGTAAACCGGCCCTACTCATATATTTTTTGATACTCATTGTGAGCTACAGGATACTCGTTTCATTTGTGTACTGTGTGTACTGTGCTGTTGTGTAATTTATCGTTGAGCTCTGTCTATATTCATTTCTTAAGGGAAGGCCTGTGTAATCTTTATGTGCAGCACAAGAAGTAGTCGGGAACAGTAGTGGAATCACACTGGTATCCCAGCCCCATGATACAATATCATCATATTAGGGAAATCGTTTTCTCTCCTGCATTCCACGTCTCACTACAGTCAACCACACATATATTTTACCGAGGCAGAGAAGAGCAGTGGAGCGTAAAGCAGTTTTTTTGGAGGTGGGATGAAAAGAGCATGTGCATAGTGTGAGGGGAAATTTCCGTGCACCCTCGGGGAACAGTGGAGGGGAGGTGTGGAAAGTGGGCTGGCCTCAGTGCTGCAGAGCCGCTAAACGTCTTCAGACAGGACACAATAGAAGCTGAGATACTGATGTGTCTGTGAATGTGCCCAGCTGCCCGTGAATGTAATTGAGCATGGTAATGGACATTATAAGGGACAGCTCCAGATAGCAAAGCAAGGATTTAGGTTGCATGAGGCCTTTTGTAAGAAAAGGGTTTGGTGCTGGTGCTTGTATCCTTTTCATACAAGACAATGTGATTGCTGAGTAAGAAACTATGTCCACGTCTTATAAATAAATGTGCCTGTGTATGCTTGTGTACAGAAGACCCTGTGTGTGTCTTATGAGTGTCACGATGCAGCGCCGGGAGCGAGAAAGCTGTGCCACTAACAGCCTGGCTAAGGCTGGATAATTGGTCAAATACTGATTTATGCCCAACTCCCTTAGAAACAGGGCTACCAAAGCAAATATCATCCACTGAAGTCCTGCTCGTCCCTTTACGTGGTGAGAAAAATAGCAGTTTCATGCAGAATGTAAGTGTGTGCCGTTTGTGGCTTTATAGGAATGTGTGTGATGCCTGCTTTATAAGCAAGTTGTGAGCAAACATCCTGTTTTTGTTGTCGCGTGCTTCTCTTTTGTGTCATTAACCTACATGTCATGATGAAGAATAACGCTGTAGAAGCAAGCTGTCAGACTGTCAGCCAGCCTCTCATAGAAGAGAAGTGGGTGAAGCTCTCTCTGAGGAGACTGTTGTCCTGTCCCTCAATACTGTCGGTCTCTGCTGTGCTTATTTGCAGGAGCTCCAGTTTGAGCGGCTAACCAGGGAGCTGGAAGTGGAGAGGCAGATTGTGGCCAGTCAACTGGAAAGATGCAGACTCGGAGCCGAGTCGCCAGGCTCTGGTAGCAGCAGGTGATGAGAACATGTACACGGACACACACACAAGCTCACACAGTGCAATCTAACATATGGCTATTTCATCCTTCACAACAGTGTCCGTATTCCATTCATTCCACCTTATGGCACATTGACGGGGTATCCGATTGGTGAACATAAACATTTTATGTTTTGTTATTATGAAATGGACAAAATTGGTTTGATCTAATCTAAAGAGATTAGATGTTTCCTTCTCATCAGTGGATTAAGTTGATCCGAAATGGAAAGATGTTTGCATACCAAATATCAAGCCCGTGTTTTTCAGCAACAGTCTGTTTTTTTCGATTGTGAATACGTAAGTTCGTCGAGTCTTGTTTGCTCAGTAAAGCGTTACTGTCAGTCTGAAAAGAGTTTGGCGCTTCTGAATTTGTTCTGGGAAGACACTTGATCAGCTGCAGCACGAGGCTGCCTGATCATCACACCTCAGTGGCCACGCATTCTGTCCGGTCAGACAGTCAGGTTCATTCTTACAGCTCAATACGTCTGAACAAAATCCCAGTGGGTTGACATCAGCCGTGTGTTACCACACAGACTTACCTCACTGTCATTTGTCAAAGGTGCAGAGGGTAGACAGTGAAGTACAGGAACCAATAGCATCGCTACAAATCTATACACTTAAATCACGGTTTTCTAAAATTAGAGCTATAATTTTTGCTATGCTGCTCTGCACTTTCACAGAAAGCTAAATTAAGTTTTGTAACATCCAGTCATGCGTCACCATTTTCAGCTGTAGTTGTACTTGTTGTGTAAGTAATATGTAGACCGTCATCTAGGCCTGATTAAAAATGTAATTCCTTGAAATAGCAAGGGAAATTAAAATAGAGGTTAATAGACTGTGACATTTCTCAAGGACTTTTAATGGGATTGTTCTTTGCTATTTTCTGCTGCTTTGCATCTGTCACAGCCAACAGGAGATATATCACAGCGATATACCGTGTGGGTGTTCTAATAATGATTCATCAACCCTGAACACTTAAAATGCAACTGCTTCAGTGATCGGACCTTAAAGTGTATAATGGTGTATAAGAATGTAAAGGTAAAGAAACTTCCGGATGCTGGCGCTACATTTATTGTTCAGGACTCAATCACAAGTCTTCAAGCTCCAAAAGCTGCATATTTCTCGTTTGTGCGGTAAACAAACACTATTTGACACTAATATTAATTGTCGGCTGGGGAATCTTGCTACTTTTGCTCATGTTATTTGTTTTAAGCAAAAAATAATTCAACATTAAACCGTTTCTGTTGGTAAACTGATTATTCTTTTCTGAAAATTGATCTCTAAATGATCTGAATGCACAAAGAAATCTCGAGTTCAATTGACTGCTCATCTTAAATGGACACGCTAATGCATAATATGGAATTTAAGTTTTTCCTTTGACCTTGCTTCACAATAGCTACAGAGAAACAAACTACTGGTACTGCTGCCATGAGTCTCGCAAATGGTTGCAAGACTTCTCAGGAACTGTAGTTAATTGTTGAATTGTGGTTTAACAATCAGGTCTATTCATTAGACATTTTTATTCTGCAGGTGTCCAATGATCCTATTCTGATTAAACACCAATAATTCAACCAGAAAACAGAATCACACAATCACAACAACAAAGCAAATATAAAAGCAAGGGCTCTTCTCTCTTGGGAACCAACATGCATGCACCACCTCTCAGGGACTCCTAGAATAGCATAACAGCAGCATCTTGACACCTTTTTTTGAAGCCAGGGGACAAATAAAATGGAAGTCACTGCATGTTTGTGTGTGAATGGAGATTAGCTTTGGCTCCTGGGGTCACAGCTATGCTCTATAGCTCAGCAGGATGACAGCGGCGGTAACAACACATTCCCAGGGTTCTGATGGGAGGGTTCACATTTTGTGACACCTTCAAAGTTGACCACTCCATTGTGATTGGCAAATGTCCTGAAAGATGTGACCTGCCCCCAAACAAAGGGGATTATGGGACAAATAATGTCCTGCCAGGAGAAAGCCAGTTGTTTATCAGCATCTGCTTTGCAATTACTTTACGCTGTCTTCACCCAGCCAGACAGTCTCTCTACTTGGCTCAGTGAAGCACAACTCACAGGGCTTCCTCTTTTTAATTGCCATGTGCTCATTAAAATTCTGATAGCTGTGCCTCTTAACACTCATTGAGTGACGCCTTAGTGAGATGAATAGCAGTAGATGCACCATCAGATGCGTAATAGGATTGATATAGCAATAAAAGAAAAGACTTCCCCTGCTCGGTGTCTGGATGTTGTAATAAACAACCTTGGAAAAGTGGCTCTTTGTGAAGCGAATGGGTTTTCCTTTCCTTGGGTCAGAAAGTACTTTCACAGGTCTTTCAAAGTTCACAATGTGAGTTGCTCATTAGATGCCACTGCGTGGCTGTTCTGCATTTACATTTCTGGCTGAGGCCTAACAGGTCATTTTTGTGGAAGTGTTCCTTTCAGTCAGATCAATAATTGGTCAAGTTTTGTCAAACCCAAATTTACAGTCAAAATTACTTTAGCAGTATTTTCTGAATGTAATGCTTCATCCTGGTTCTCTCCGGGTTCTCCGGGTTCTCCGGGTTCTCCGGCATCCTCCCTCCACCAAAAACATGCAGCTTAGGTGGATTGTTGTTGCTAAATTGCCCCGTAGGTGTGAGTGTGTGCGGCTGTCTGTCTCTGTGTTGCCCTGCGATGGACTGGCGGCTTGTCCAGGGTGTACCCCGTCTCGCCCATTGACTGCTGAGATAGGCTCCAGCTTGGCCCGCGACCCGATAACGGATGAAGCAGTTGGAAAATGAATGAATGAATGAATGAATGTAGTGCAAAAGTTTGCAAAATGATGATTCATCAGGAAACATCTCAGCTTGCCCAAGTCATTCCAATCAGCACAAGAAGAGCCAATGAACAAGGATAACAAAATATAGATGACAAAATAGTCATTGTAATGCTCGAGACATTTTTCCAAATGAGGCCAAAGAACAGAAGGTCGATTAAAAGCCGGCGACTCGATGCAGATTCTGCTAGACGTATTCCATCGTCTACTAGGTGCTTGATTGGGAGCCTTTCTGCTGTGAGCCAGACAATTCATCTTCAGTCGCTGCACACCATCACTCCATCCTTCCTGTTTGGTGCTGGGTATCCTCAGTGGTTGTGACTGAGTGGGAGTCACAAACTGCAATCACTATGTGGCTGGAACATTACACTTTCAGCTTGTCCCGTCAGGGGTCGCCATAGAAAATCAACCTATATTAATTGTAGTTCCAGATTAAAAAATTAAATGCTAATAAAAAATCCAGTTCAAAATTTATAATTTCATGGGAATAAACCCTACCCTAGTTCTTGTTAAATACAGATGACATAAATGGACTTGTATGCAAACATTAAATCTGAATGTAGGCAGTATACCCCACAAGTGTAGAATAATTACCATCTGTGACCCTGTTGTGAAGGATTTCAGTCTTTATTTCATTGGGACGCTTTTTGGTTTGAAGAGCAAATATTATAATTATTTTAATCTCCCTTTTTCACCCCACAGCTCATCTGAGAAGTCCCTACCGTGGAGAACTGCAGGTATGTCAGCTCAAACACTCTGGATATGCTGCTTCTTATCGATGTTACTTTATTCCACACTTACCATTGGTATAAGCATTATGATTTCACGCTACACTTTCTCACACACATCTCTCCCTGTAACTAGACCTGGAATAACCTGAGAAGCAGCTTTGGTGAAGTATTTGTCAGATAATTAATGTGAATCAACAAATCACTGGTCCCGAGGAGTATCAATAGTATTACAGAGTAGTACAGTAGCATCATGGCAACAGGTCCTCGGTACTTCCTCTGGATGCTTCCTATATTATATTATTTTTATATATATATATATATATATATATATATACTATATTATACTGTACTGTACTGTCATTATTTGTACAGTACAGTACACACACATCTGTGTGAACACACACAAGCACCGTTTGAGATGTGGATTTTGAGGATCTCTCTGCTTGTTTAGTTCACATTTTTCTTCAGCATTGAGCAGAGTAATTGAACGTACTAATGGATTTCAGGGCTTATTAATTGCATGGTGGTTCTGTAATGGTCATTTATCTTTTCTTGTCGATCCTGCCAGAAGTACATGTGCCCTAGGAATATTCTTGCTTCCTTGTTGAGTCCATTTGATTACTGTTTGAACACACTGGTTCTAATCACAATCACTGTTTTTGGTTTCTATTGAATTCTAACTGTACTGTAGATGATAAATGATAATCCGATGTGTTGATGTACTTTCTTCCAATATAAATGCGGTGTAATACACTGCATAATGGGCCATGCTTTTCTGTGGGACCTCGTGGGCCACCGTATGTCCCTTCGCTTTAAGAATTTCAGACATAATTTTTACTGTGGAAAGTAACCTTTTAGCCCCAGGAAATGTCAATGATTCGTACTTCTTATCCCCGGATTATAGAAGACGGGCACAGCAGAATAAAAGCTTTCTTTCTGCGGCTGTTTTTACTTCTCATCTCTTTTTATGCAACTGGATTTCTTCAGATATGTTAGTTAAACATAGCAGCATCATGTTCACGCTGGAGCCCATGTCATTTTGAAGAAAATCCAGTCTGTATGTTCAGCATTTTTAAATGCATCAGCCATTTATATAAAGAGAATAAGCATGATGACAGGCTGAGTCGGCTGAATTTCTTACCAAATGGCTATTTTAGCTTTCAAGGGAATCGTGCTTCAAAAGTTAGCTATTTTTACCAGTAATAATAGCAGAAATCAAGAAACCAGCCAGCCACTGCTAAATTGGTTGCTGGCTTTACCACACTGTAAAGTGAAATGTCGCAGCATTCCTCAGTCACTTACCGAGACGCGGTCCTCACAACTGGTCTCCATTATTTTGCTAATTGAGTTTTTCTCCCCATCCCCGATCTTTCAAGTCAAGGTAGCAAACTGAAAATCATTAAAACAACTAAAACCTGTAAATGAGGAAAATGGGATTGACATTTGTGAGTTACAGATGGTTATCTGTGTGGGCGCTCAGCGCTGTGAACTAATCACCAGTTTTTCTTAGAAATATTTGTCATTTATGGACAGGAAAATGTATGGCCACATGATTAATAGACTTCTGAAGTTACCAAGGCAACGCATGTGTAACTGATAATGCTCTTACATGTTTGAGAGAAAAACATAACAGAGAATAAATAACAGAATAAATAACCCCATTTATGAAACTAAAATCATAACGGCTGAGAGAGCTAATTGTGAGTGCCGCCATATGGATATATGAAATTAATATTTGATCTCAAATGTGATTAACGGCACCCCTGTGTTTCACATCACCGTCTCCTCTTCCTCTCTGTGCTCCTTTGTTCTGGCTTTTTGGCATCTTATTTATCAAACGGGGTCAAGGCTCAGAATAAAAAGCCTCTGGTCTGAAGCCACACTGTGTGCTTGACACTGGAATTGAAGGAAGGAAGCACTTCATCAGTTGTTTCATTATTTACCAATAAATAGAGTAAAAAAGAAGCAGCCCTTGAAAACATTGTGGAGGTTATCAGTTTTCATTTTTCCTTCCATGTTTATTAAAAAAAGAAAAATCAGGATACAGACACGAAGATAATGAAAAAATAATCTGTCCTGTTTACAACAGAATGTGAATGGTGACACGAAATTGCAAGGCTAAACAATCTGAAATAGAAATTGATAAGGTTTTTAATTTATACAGGATTTGCAATGAATTGGAACAATAAAACACCAAAATAGAAAGGGACACAATAGTCAAGTAGTCTGTTTAATACCTGCTGAAGTCACTGAGCAGGCAAAATAATCAGCCATCAAAAACCGCAGGCCTGTATGTCAATAGATTTATTCAACAGGTTAGTTCAGCCAACAAGGCGGCTTCTTAGCAGGGTTCATCGCTCGCTGTCACGGCAACTAACCATCAGGATCCCACAGACCAACCCGCCAATGTTTACCTCATTGTTTCCCTCCACTTGCCACCTATTGTTCTTGTGATTGCAGAGCAGCCCATTGACACCGGTCATGCTTAGCTGTGTTGTGATTGTGTGGGAGAATTGTGCACAGGGATATTAGAGCTTTTATATCAGTTTATCTCATTGATTGTTGTCATGTATGAAGGGAGCAAAATGGCGTTCTGTGGCTCTACGCACAATCGAAGTGACAAGATGCCCAACTTTGCCTTCCTAAATTAGATCTGTGTTGAATAAAGTCAGCTGGACTTGCAGGAATGGATGGAGGATGTAGAATGACTGAGACTCTTCACATCCTTTCCCCAAATCCAACTGTACATATTTGTGAAGCTGTTTCATAAATTCTGTCTTCTGTTTTACCTTTCGGGTCCAAATATTTTAGCTGTTTAATGACGATCATAATATTTCTATTAAAATCAAAACTAACTAAAGACCTAGCTGTAATAGTTTCAGACTCAAAGCTCTTATTCTGCATCTGACCTCCTGCTGTACTGTGTTTCCCCCTCCAGAACTCTCCGCCCCGGGGGACACAGAGTCCCGGGTGGCTGGTAGCTCTCAGTCGCCCAGCTACCACATCAGGGCCGAGTCAGAGCAGGTGTACTCCCCAGACCACTGCTCCCTCCATGAAAGTGAGGCTCTGTTATTGTAATCTTTCCATCTTCTGCTGCCCTCGCTTCTCAGATCTTTGTTTACGGAGACTTTTCAGCTATAAACAGCGATTTAACTTTTGTTCTACACTTTGAATTTTTCCATACTGATGCTTCGAGTGTCAAAGACAGTGATGCATGCTAACAGCCCCACCACCACCACACCCCTCCCCCTCATATGGCATTTAGCTTTAAGAAGGCTGCATAGATAAAGGTCGTCTTTATCATGAAAGCGTTATTCTTGTGTTCTCTTCATTCATTCCCATTTCTCTGTCTCAGGGTCTGCGGGGAACTCCCGCAGCTCAAACCAGATGAATTCATACTCGGACAGTGGCTACCAGGACACCAGCAATGGCTACCACAGCAGCCAGAACCTTGGCAAGGCTGAGCTTAGGATGCAACACTCCTTCCCTGGCACAGGCACTGGAACCCTGTTGAGGAAAGCCAGGGCAGAGGGCCAGGCTTCAGCCCAGGTACGGCCAGCAATGACACAGACAACATATTGCTATTTCAATCTGAAAAGCTATTTGTAAATATTTCTAATGCATTTACACATACTACTAATATATGTATACCTAGAAAACAGTTCTAATTTTCAGTTGGTCAAATTTCTGACAACAAAAGAGTTGCACCAAAAAGGCAGCAACATAGTGCATAAAGGCACAGAGGGTACACAGTGTAGTGTAACATAATCATACGTCCTACAGAGACCACTGAGACACCAAACAGACACACACACACCGTAGGGGACGGGGAAAAAGACTAAATACGGCAAAAGCCAGTGAGTAGGTGCTTGTGATGCTTTGTGTTATTTAACATGTCGATCACTCCATCAAACCGCCAATCTTTACAGTGCACCTTTCAAACCATCTGCATGCCATTCAAAGTACTGCACAAGTGGCCGATCAAAGATAAAGGATGGAGAGACTGATCCACTCACTAAAACAGCAGCAGTAAAATATGGATAAAGATTGGATAAAAAAGACAAAGAAGAGATAAGCGAAGGGCAAGTGATTGATAGAAATTATAGCTACACATTTATGAGAATCAACTAAATCAACATTAAAGACACATTCTCAGCCCTGCAAAAATGCATTTATAGCAGTGAATACAACATGGCAACGTTTTTGTATTTCTTGAAGAAATGAATGTTGGGCGCCATATTGCTTTCTGTCTGTCCTGCAGCTTCCAGCAGTGGCATCAGCAGGGCCTGGCCGAGCAATGCGGAGGGTAAGCTCAATGCCTTCTCGCTCTCACTCGCCAGCGCACACGAGCGGCATGTCCCCCTCCCGCGGCTCCCTTCGTACTACGGTTGGCAGTGCCTATGGCTCCCCAATTGTAACTGAACCCAAACCCCTCTCCAGCATCTTCTCTACAACCTTACCCTCTGCCCAGCGCAACTCTACCACCTCCGGCGGCGGCTCGCCCTACTCCGCGCAGAACTCCCCTGCTGCACTGAGACGCGTGAGCTCCACAAACTCGCGTTCAGGCAGCACCAGCCAAAACATCTCGCCGTATCAGGCCTCGGCATCGTCGGGACGCATGGGCTCGCCACTGACCATGGTGGATGGAATCAATTCTCCTTTAAGCAAACAGCCGAGTCACTCGTCATCTCCCATCAGAGCTAGCATGACTGCTGTGCCCCAACACTACAGCTCCACGCTGCCCCGCTCCCTGCTCCACAACGCCGACCTCTACGCACCCCAGAGTTATGACATTTATGAGAGGATGATGCGACCTGACCACCTCACAGGTTCCCAGATACACACACACACACACGCAGGTAAATATGAAATATGTATCACATAATCAAACTCTTCAGGAAAGTTCGTCAAGTACAACATTTAACTTTTATTCCATTAATTCTACATTTTTACATGTGTGATTTAGGACTGTTATTGTTTTGTTGCAAATATCATTAATTCACTTCATGTTTACAAAAGATCATTATCTACCCTGAAAGAAACCCCACCAGAAAGTACCTGGCTTTTTAATTTATATGTAACCGCTAAGCTAATCAGGAGGTTGCTTGGATAACCACAGGAACTTTATTGCAATACTTATTTCATTTCAGTGTCTGTTATTGTTTTCAACTTTAGAAAACAAAATCACAGTAGTAATATATTCCTGCTGCAACGTACCAAATAGCATTTTGTTTTCCTGCAAAAGAAAAAAAAACACTTCTTCAGAAAATCATTGGTTAATTATTACAAGATAAATGGAGCATGTTCTGCTTTACTTCATGCTGCGTGGGGAAGAACTAGATGCCCTGATTGATGATGACGCTCAAGGTGAACATTGTTACGGTAGTTATTGTGTGAAATTGCTATCGTCACCTGTTTGCATGTAGGTACTGCATGCGTGTCTTTTATTTGTTGGGGGGTAAGCAATCATGTCCAACCAAATACCATTGCATTGGTTTTTTGTAGTGTTCTTAGGTGAGAGATCACATGCTGCAGAGTGCAATTTGTCTAATCATCTTATACAAAATAGTAAGAATAAAACACATGTCCTTTAATCTGAAGAATAAGGGATACATTTCTCTTCAGCTGTAATCCTATATACAGCAGAATTATTTGTTTGTTTATCAATTTATTGATCACATTTATCAATTTCTTACTCACCTATGTAAAGGAAAGCAAATTGCAATGATTCCTTATTATTTTGTTTTTGTCATTTTAATCTGTTCACTCTGTTTGCCATGGTCTCTTACCAAATTAAATGTGTACACACAAACGTTCTGTTTTACAGCAATGTCCCCTTAAAGCAGGAAACCCCACATAGTTTGACCCTCATAAGTTGTGAAAACCTACCACTAGAATCTTGAACAACATTTGCATCACTATTAGTTTGAATATTACTTTTGAAAAACATTGTTCTTTGAGATCTTTCGCAAATAAGTCAAATTTAGCACCAAATTGAATCAAAAGTTTCAATGCCAATCTGATCACAGGAGTGGATTTTCCATGGGGCTACAAAATCGCAAATTTTGGACCAGATCTGGACTAATGGTTGGATTCAGATCATATTTGATGTGTGTCTTATGCCGATGTTATTATGTCATGCCAAACATTATCCTTGATGTTAGAAGAAAAAACCTTGTCCCATTATCCCAAAATTCAGAATGTTGATGTGGCTCTCCACCAAAACGTTTGATGGATTGTGGTTTTGGTAATCTTACAGATTCTAAAAGATTTAATCAAAATCTATTCTTAACTTTTTGAATGTGTACAGACAGGCAAACAAACAAACCAACATAACCCTTCAGTGGAGGTAAGAACTGCTAAATTGGGTCATCTGTTACTTTAAGTTAAAAAGCCTAAACAGAAGTAGGGAGACATTAATACTCCACTTTCGACTATTAGCCTGAAAACTGCATTGTGGACACTCGGGATCAATCCAAAATCATCAGATCCCTACCTCTGGCTCAGAGTGGTGATGTTTCAGGCACACATAAGTTACTTTTCAGACAGCCTCTGGGTAGAATGGATGCTGGCTCTAACTCTTTCTTCTTTGTCTGTTTTTTTTTTCCACCACGTCGTCCACTTCTGATTTATCGTGTCTTCTGCACAGCAGTCATCCTTATTCACATTAATGTCAAAGGACTCATCTCAAGCTAAATCATTTTTCACAAATGTTTGAGCCATAATGGGACAAAGTAGAATCATCACATGGATTCTCTCGGTTTCAATAATTTGGAAAATGGCAAAACACCTTGAAGTAATTGCCATCAGTGGTTGTTCTGTCTGAAGCGTGCTTCTGTGTTCTTCCTCACATTTTGGTTGCTGCTGATGATTTTGTGGATTCCTCTGTCAGAAGACTTTCAACTCTGTTTACCGGCACTTTCTGTCTTTTGCTCTCCTCTTATTTCCATTATTTCAGTTTTCCTACCTCCCACCCGGCTCCCTTCCTCGCCTTCATATTGGCCGTGAAGTCATATCTTTCGCCTGCTGCTCAAAAATGGGAAAGTTATGACATTTTCCATAATAATGTGATCTTTATGCTTGATGCCCATGTCGGAACAACTGCAACATCTGCAACTGTGCATTATTAATTTGGACAACCAAAGCAATGCGGTTGTTTTATGCTGCCGTGGTTCTTCGGCTGACATGTTACACTATTTTTACAGTCATTCTCTCATTTATGTCTTATGTCTGGTTATCATGCCACTTCTCCTGTGACTTTGGAGAGGGTTTTTGAAAATATATATATATTTCTTTTACGAGGAATGCAGTCAGCATCCATTTAAGTGTTTGTTTCTCCAGAGCAAGCATGCACCAAGCCACCACCTTCATCTAGCCTCTGCCAAGTGTAATCTGTTGAAGCCACGGTGAGCGGGTTGAAGGGGGAGAATTAAATGACTATAACGCACCAGGAATGTGGAGCATTCATCCTCAAAAGACACCAGTATGTTATTTGCACTGACAATTTGCAGACGCCTTTAGAAGTGACTTTTTTTTAATCCGGCGAGCAGAATGCCGATGGATTTTCTTTAATCTGAGTTTGTGTTTCAGTTCCAGGAGTTGGGCTGCTAATGCACAAACATATGCACAACAAGTCCTGCAACTGGTAGATTCTGTTCCTCTGAACCTGGTTCATATGGCCATGCAGGCTTTACATGGAATGAGAAGTATCTGCTGGTCCAGGCTGCCTCATTAACCTTCTTTTCATTTACATCCTTTCTTTCCCTCCCCCTTACATTCTCTCCTGCGCTCTTTGTTGCCCATGCCTTTCCTTATTCCTTCAACAACCTCCTCTCGCTCCTTTTAAACCTTTGAACAAGAGAATCTGAAATGAGTTCTTGCCAAGCGGCTGATAGTGACTATTGTGTTCGCTGCCAGAGTGAAAGGCTTCCTGGGCTTTTGACTGTTTCACTGCGGCACACAGCAGCTGTAGCATTCCTGCTTCTCCCACCATCCTGCACTGCAATCCAGGGCTATTCACAGTACCAGTTTAGTACGCACTTCATATTCATTCCTTTGTACCTCAAAGTTGTTGTGAGTATTTAGTAGAATGTGCGTCTGAGTGTAATATTGAGAATCTCTGGTATATATTGAATTCATTTCAAAGAAAGCCACAAGCGAGCTCACTAAAATCCCAGGAACTTCCATCCCTGAGTTTGGAATTAAGTGGCTTGTTGCATTTATTCAATAGAACTGAATAATAATTTCAGTTTAATCACCAATTAAAAGGAAAAATGAAGGAATTCCCGCCAACCTCTGGCATTGCTGAAAAAAAAAACTGGAATGAGGGGTGGAGTGGGACTGAATATATGTAGGGTGGCCTGGCAAAGCACCGGGTTAGCATGAGGGGGAGGCAAATTAAGAAGACGAATTATTAATATGACAGTTTTATTAATATAATAATAACAGGGAAATTAAATTGGTCAAACAGCAAAATCCTCCATTCGACATAAATAATTCTCATTTGACAGGAATCGACCAAAAAATAACTGGTTTCCACAGCCTTGTTTACAACTTAGTTTAACAGCTAATGATGAAAATAAAATCCATTTAAAATATGTTGCAATGGTTATTTGACATTAAGCTTCCGTTTGCACTGGTTCCCTGCAGAAAGTTTTTCTTATAATATTTGTATTATGCTTTTTTTGTTGTCATGATGTAGATAGCATCTATCAAACAATGCTTAAGTTAACCACAAACGTTCAATAGATAAAGTAAACTCTTGCATAAAGTAAATGCAACAGTTGAATCCAGTATTGGGACCAGAAAAATAAAGCATAGGTAAAACCTGCATTGATTAGCATTCACTGAGATCGAACTTGGTTTTGGTTGCACTAAATCGTATCAAGTTGCATTGAACATTTCCATTTCCAGTTTCTCGTGCAAGTTGTGTAAAGCCACAGTCGAGATTGACCAACCTCCCTCCCAGTGGGTTGCTGTTGTGTCTCGCTGATCACAGCCCAAAGACAACGACACACTTCTCCAGTCCTCCCTCAAACAAGCGTGTCAATTAAGTGCCGTTAGTGTTTGGGACCTGAAATGGAAACGGTTCTGCTACTTTTCTAGCTCCTGATGGAACTTCTCTGGTTTGAAGTTTAGTTTCTGTCCAGTGTTTTGTATTTGTATTTTCCACACATCTGTAGCATTTCCAACCACAGATGAGGTTGTGCGTTGCGTCATCAGTTTATGAGATACCCTCGACTAGTTGGCCCAGCTATAAATCCCTACTCGGCTCGAGCGACTCGCCATTTCAAATATGAGTCATGCAAAGTCAACACACTTGTATTGAAAAGCCTCATCAGTGTTAAGTGGTAGAATTGTATGACTTTGGTAGAGATTATTTTAGTCTCTGCGTACTTTTATATGATGATTTGCGGTCAATCGAAACGTTCTGTATTATGCTCTAAGTTGCTGTACTGCTGCAGAACCTTTTTTCTTCTTCTTCAAAAGCCACAACGATCAACTAGTCTGAGCCAAAATATCTTGACTCCACCCATCTTTATAAATAAAGTGAACCATTACAGTTCAGGCGATTCATCCTTGATGTGCATCACAAACATGGTTTCTTTATTGGTTACTTTCTTATTACTTGCTTACGTACTCATTGTTGTTGAGGAGGACGTCTCAGCTTGGCCCATTAGCTACATTTACATCTTTACTCACCCAGCTTGTGAAGCCCCTTTCTCCCAGAGGTATTAACATGTTAATCCATGTCCTCGGTCTGTGGTAGGAATCCCTTGTTTAGCTGTTCCTGCATGGAATCTTTTTGTTGTTGTTGTTTTTGAGCAGCAGGCTGTGTCTGAGCTGTTGACGAGGAACCCAGTGGCGGCTTGTGCAATGTGCAACGACCAATTCATTGCCGACTGTATACTGGTCCACTGGGCATTAAAGTTCAGTGATATAACTGACGTTAGATTTAATGCAGTCGCAGAAATGTAGGTTCAGTTTTGATTGAATCATAACTGTTTCTTTTTGCTGTGCATGTACAGCAATCATTGCTAAATAAATATCTCCATAATAAATATGTTGTTAAAATATCGCCATACACTTGACAAAATGTGAATTGGACACACTCTGCTCCTCAGGCCTGTTGTTACAGAGTTAAAGAATTACTGGACTCTTTCACTGCTTACAGAGTTGATGACTACTTTCATTCATAGTTAGTTAATTACCTCATTTAGATGTTGTTTGCTTCAGTGATGATAAATGTGTCATTATTCTTTAATTTTCCAATCATATCCATCCATGAAAATAACATGTAAACAAACAAATCTCAAGAGAGGAGACATCGATCATTTACTCTTTATTTTTTTTTACTTAATGTTGTTATGTAATGTTGTCAAGGTTACATCATTGCAGATGATGCAGAGCAGGCTTTAAAAATGATTGCACTGTGTAGCCGTGCGGCAGTAACAACTTTGACAACAATTAAATGTGTTGTACTTGTGATTGATTACCTAACTCAAGCGTCTGTCGAGTCTTTTATACTGTTATAATATTCATGTTATAATAAAATAAATTAAAAA
This sequence comes from Brachionichthys hirsutus, assembly GCF_040956055.1. NCBI lineage: Eukaryota > Metazoa > Chordata > Actinopteri > Lophiiformes > Brachionichthyidae > Brachionichthys > Brachionichthys hirsutus. Next base: position 320,772 of record NW_027180327.1, on the reverse strand, counting down.
CAATGACTGCCGAGAACACAAGGACTCCCTGCACCTTCGTACTTTTAACTGATACGACTATCCGTGATTAATAATTAAAGTAAAGCAGCTGAAAATCATTCAGGGTGTTGCTCAGTTGCCCTTTTATAGGACGTGTGGGAGGTGATTGACAGATCTTTGCTCAGACCTTTGATACTTCACTGAAGTGGCTGTATGTAAAATCACTAGATCGTTCTACAGCTAAGCAATTACCCACAAATAACTCTCCCAACATTTTCAGGAGTGCGGAGTTCTTATGCCAGTCAACACAGCCACCTGGGCCAGGATATGAGGCCGGCCATATCCCCGGACCGCCACATCACCGCAATCTATGAGGATCGGACTTTCCAGGGTCCGTTGTACCGGAGCCCTGGCAACACCAAGCAGGGTACCCTCTACAGGAGCGCGTCAGGTTGGTCCCAGATCTCCCATGTATGAAGATACGTGTCAGGATGATGTCACTTTATTCCAACGTCAAATGCACAGTTCATGGCTAACAGTGCAAAAATAAAACAGCAGCAGAAGTGAGGATTTAAGACAATTAAGCCAAAACCAGGCTAAAGGTTATTTTCTACCAGGCCACGAGGAAACATGACTCTGGCAGTTTGTTCAGTAATTCTAGGATATGATCTATTGTTAGTCATCATTATATGTGGTTATCAGTCATTTGCTGCTATTAGCTACTGACCATGACTGACTGAACCTTTATGTAACAATGCTCTAGCATGGTCCAGTACTGTTTGTGTTTTCTGTGTATTTCTAAGAGTAGCATGACTCCTGTTTTGTTATTGTACTAATTTCCCTCCTGAATCTCTTGTGCAGACTTCATGCAGTTGACTCATACACGTCAGCCTCGGCGCTTTTCATTTTCTCTCATACTATTTTGCTTTCAGGTAGACACAGATCACTTTGTTCCTGATAGCGCTAACAGAGACTCTGTTTTTAGATCTCTTGTTTTTTAATCTTTATTCTTGACTCCAATTTTCTGTCATTCCGTCCTTTACTGTTTATTTTCTCTTTTTTTGTGTGGTCTTCTTCTCCCTTCCTGTCTTCTTTCCATTCCTTCTTGCACCGTCACACAGTGGAGGTGAAACACGAGTTAATAGGCAGGTACTGATGTGTCTCCCAGCCACAAAGGAGAGCATTACTTGTGTGTCCCGCAGAGAATGAACGAAGGATGGACGGGGCAGGGGACAGGCTGGTTACCACATTCACATCCTGCCTTCTTCAAGCTCTCCTGATGTTAGCCTTCTCATTTCATCCTGCCTCAGATACACATACTTAGCTTTCAGCCACACACACTCTCCATTTAGCCTTTTCCTTGGCAGATCTGCTCATACTGATAAGTTCACTATTAAATGCTGTTGAGGCTTGGCAAGCCACTAAAATGTGTTTGTGCCAACCATACTAAGATAAGGCAAGTGGGGTGGAAGTGGGAAGGGGTGCTCAATATGGATTCTTTGTAAGAACTACCCCATTAGAAAAATCAATGCGATAGCATTTTCTTTGTTATGTTTCGAAATTAAATGTCATTGGGTCATTTTCCCCCACCGGCTTCTTTTCTGGAGGCTTGCTCTGTAGTTTCTTGTATGAGTGTAATTCCTGGCTGAAAAGATGACAAATGGGAATCCAAATACTTTTGGTAAAATTGCAAAGCTTCACTCTGTTGTTTTTCATTTATTGATTATGATTGATCTCCCACTGTCTTTGGCTCTGCTCAGACACATTTTGGGAGACAAACATATTGCAGGGTGGGGGCTGCCCAAACATTGCACATTTTGGAGCAGCACCACAAGTTGACATCTTGGTTTGTGGGAGGAGGGAGTTGGAGCAGGCACAGTCCAGTTCAAAGGGTGTCGAGATCTGACCGATGCTGCAGTCAGATCGCCACTGTGAGAAGAAGGGCCAAATACAACCCATGTGTTTATATCAGTGTTCGTGACCCGTTGTGTTAGAAAACTAGGGCATAATATCACTATTAAAAGAGGACAGATAGCCCATGTGATATGCTGTCACATTGGATATTGGACCTTGTCTGCAAGGATGGCTTGTGTTTGTGTATTTGGACATTGTCATAGTTTAATATTGCCTCCCTGCTGTCTGTTGCAAAATTAGCATCAGAATACAATCGAGCAAAAGATCAAGAGAGCAGCAAGGAAAATTTTTATAAATCATTGAATATGTTGAGGCTTCCTGTCCTCTTTGAAAACCAGCAAGATCCCGAAGCACAATCTCGTAAAAACAAAAGAGGGGGAAAGCCCCTTGAAGAAGATCTATGCTTTGTGGATCTGTGGGAGCTCTGTTTTATTCCTGTCATTAATTAATTGCAGATTTTAGAATTTGCTGACTGTCGGAACAGTTGCATGCTTGTTTCAGCATGTGTTAAAGTTTTGTGCTCAGGGTTTAGTTGAAAAGGTCTGGGAGCTGTTAAAATGTCACCCTCTGTGTGTGTTTTTTGGCAGCAATGTGGGTTTTTCATGCTTAAGCGTCTTATTGGTTGCCCCTCAGGTGTGGGGAGTCTCCAGCGGACACCCAGCCAGCGCAATGCCATGATCTACCAAAGAAACAACTATGCTCTTAACACAGCAGCCACCTACGCTGATCCGTATCGCTCAGCGCAGTACCGGCCCTCCGATCCCGGCTACACTCGCCAGGCTCTTGTCATGGATGACGGTGCCACTCGCTCACCCTCCATAGACAGCATTCAGAAGGATCCCAGGTAGGAGCCAGATACAAATTAGCATAACTGTGTTTCAACCTGGTTGAGTCCATCTTTGCAACCTTGATTTGCATTTTCAATAAATATTTAGCAACACTGAATAAAACCCAAAATGTCCTGATTGTTCTGCTTCATAATAAAAGTAAAATGTGTTTTGCACAGAGATTTAGTTCTCTTCATACTTCAATAGTACTGCAAACCACCTGAATTAAAGGTTAGCTGACTAAACCAGACCTTCAATGGTAGATGTAATGGAAATGCAAATCCCTGCCACACCTTGCTCACCCACTGACTCAATCCGAATAAAAGCATGCGAGTCCATAAGAATAGACACACTCTCATAATTTGGAAGTGACTAGCATAGATTTGTAAGAACCAGTCATCGAGAGAGATCACTTACGCTTACAAGGCATCCCTGGTTTGCTGGCTTGACACCAGTTCACTTGTACTTTTCAAAGCTGCTGGGTAGTGCATGTACATGTAGCAAGAGCCTTTCAGCTGGCTCCACTGTGCTTGACCTCTTAACAATAGATTCTCACACACACGCAGAAGTGCTGCTTCTACTCCTGTCATACAGACAAATATGTCCAGAGTGGGTTGATAATAAATAATAATGATCCCCTAATAAACCCCTAACCTTGCAAATCCCTATTCTTTACTTCCCTGTATTTTTTAGTGCAGCCACTTGAAATTGCGGCTCCATGGGGATAACCAGGAAGCAACAAAGGGAAAATATTTATCAGGAGAGATTTACCAGCGTTTTGAGCTGTGGTTATTCATTCTGTGGTATCAGGAAAATACAATCTAGTTGTGTAAACCCTCTTTTGTGTACATGCTATGTTGTCTTGACTTTAGAAGTGGTCTTCTTCCTTTAATGTACTGCTTACAAAAAATAGTCAGTAAATCAGGCGTGGCCGAAGTAGCATTTTCTGTATCTTTTCCGTTTCTGTCATCATGAATGATAACTTTACACCCTAAATGTAATTCTAGGGAGTTCGCCTGGCGTGATCCAGAGCTGACTGAGGTGCTTCACATGCTGCAGCACCACTTCCCCTCAGTTCAGGCAAATGCAGCAGCCTACCTGCAGCACCTGTGCTATGGCGATAACAGAATTAAGGCAGAGGTAGGTCTGTTAAAATTGGGGTTTTATTTTTGAGGGGCCATCCATTTGATCTGTCGCACTCGAGTGAAGCCATGTCCCTAAAACGTGAAACTGCAACTCAAACCACCAGTTGTAAACATTCCAACACACCCAGCACACGCCGATGTTCTGACTTGATCCCATCTTTCCATTCTTGATATTTTTGTAAATACTCAGTTTTACCATGCAGTTACAAATGATTAGTTACCTTATGGTGCAGCTTTGGTTTTACCTCCCAATTAAATCAGAAGTGAATGTTCTGGTTTGTCTCACTCTTGTTTTTGCACGATGGCTCTATTTTTAGTGGCTTTGCCTGGTTACAGGACTTCAGCTAATTCTTTGGTACGTCAGTAATCATTCTAATTGAGTGTGTCAAGACTTGGAGTCTTTTATAGAGGCAGCCATGCTACAGATTCCCAATCATAGACATAATAACACATTTATATCGCTCATGTTTGAAGCCAAATAGTCCCTATATAAATAATACAAAAGAAACTAGATCGACAGGTTGCCATAATTCCGCTTCTTGTTCTAAAGGTCATGTTTTTCCTTTTCCATTGTACTCCAATCTGGTGGAAGTTGAATTTTGATTCAGAGGCACACAAATGATTCAAATACATTGGTTGTGAAGAATGTGTTTGTTTATTTATTCTCAGACACCAAATGTCAGCATAACTTGAACGTTCATACCAGACAATAAAATCCAAAGCAAACGGTAATTTGCTTTTGAATCTTTTAACTTGTGCTTTCCCATTTTACATCATTCTTTCCACAAAACTAGGGTTAGAAATGACCATTAGTGAGATTAAAACTATTTTGTATCTGTTATGAATGTATCCCCTGTTTTGTCACATGAATAAATGCATACATTTGCTTTCCTAACAATGTGATGTTATGTCATTCACATTGTTCATAGGTGTGTCGCCTGGGGGGCATTAAGCATTTGGTGGACCTTCTAGACCACAAAGTTCTTGAGGTTCAGAGGAATTCTTGTGGAGCTCTGAGAAACCTTGTGTATGGCAAATCAATGGATGAGAACAAGATTGCGGTGAAAAGCGCAGGAGGTATTCCAGCATTGCTTCGCCTGCTGAGAAAGACTGTAGATGCTGAGGTGCGAGAGCTTGTCACAGGTAAGTCAGCTCACGTAGAGAAAGTGTCTGCACCACATCACTGTGTCCTGAGCTTGTCATGCTCGTTCTCTGTCCCTCAACCCTGTGACTTCCTTTTCCTTATTAGAGGTATGAAGTCCTCTTAAAACAGAATGTGTCCCACTGTTTTGGAGGCTATCCATGTGTGGTGGAGGTTTTGTCGCGAAGATCTTTGCTGATCAACGTGGTTCTGACACATTTTACACTGACCTGCGAGATAACGTTAGGTTCACTTGCAAGCTTGCACACTCTCCTTTTCTTTTTCCTCTGTTTCTCTGCAGAACTTGCTTTTGTCAGCAGGTGGAGGGGTTAAGTGAGGCCAGATTGATCATTTCCAAAGGACAAAAAAGAAAACGGGCCATCAGCAATACTCTTGTGGCCTTTAATAAACCTTTGGAGCTCGCCCAAGCAAAGTCTTTGTGTGGCAGAGGCAAGGGGGCGCAGTACTGAACATGTTAAACGCTTGTGTGGCAGGAAATGTTGGTATTGTATCAGGATGCCACAAATAAATGTACGTATGACCAGACTAAGTACACTGATACAAACCCACTGGATTAAAAAAACTAAAGTGTTTGCTTGCATTCACCTTTTGAACCTATGAAAGTCATGATGGGTTCACACCTTTCATTTTGGCTGGTTTGAGGGTTGAGTCTGTTGTTTAGTTGTTGATTGGTTTTTAGCATTCTTTGTTGATATTTGTGCCCATCCATGTGAGGATGGGAACACTGCAGAAGACCTGGGGTGTTTTACAGTACTGTAATGGTTTGGTTGTGACTCTTCATGTTCAGATTCAGAATACAATATTCATCCCAAAGGGAAATTCCTGCACTAATAGGGAGCAATGCGACGTCAGGAATTACAGAAAGCACATTTCGTACACAATAAACACACATATATTGGAATGACATCCCTGCACTGGGAACGTGCAGGGAATTTTTTTCAAGATGATAAGGATCCAGGCCACTCCTGGGAAGCTGGGACCATAGAGGGAGTGGGACAGGACAGTCCAGAGGATGAAATCGGACAGGACGGAAGAGCCATTGATGGAGGGGTGTGTGTGTGTGTGTGTGTGTGCATCAGTCCTTGTCAGTTCTGTCAATGTGTGTAAAGTCTATAAGAGCCACAGAACACTGCGACCTTGTCCTTGGGAAAATATTTGGTCTAGGAGACAGCTAAGCCCAGCTGCGTGGTGCCCTCTCTGATGGGGGAAGGAAGGGCGGGGGGGCAGAATAATTCAAATTCTAGCCGAAAACAGATGACTTTGTCTTGATCCAATTCGGCAGTTGGTCCTCAGTAAATCCTCATTTCAGGAGCGGAGGAGAGACCTCAGTCCCTCTAAGTTTTTGCCAAGTCCGGCGATCTGTCGAAACAGTCCTGCCTGCTGGCGCAAGATGATATCCAGTCTCAGCCGTTCTTCCCCGGATCGGGCCGTGAGCTGAGGTGGATGAGCTCACGGGACAGTTCCTCGATTTGTGCCAACACCCGGTCCCCCAAAGCCTCTAAAAGCACTTTCAGATCCATGGTCAATTTATCAAGAACTGTGAAAGCCGCCGTCTGCTCTGGTGTACCGACTCTCCGGTACACCAGAGCAACTCCCAGCCCAATTTGCAGATGCCCCAATAAGCCAAATAGCCAAATATATATGTCCTCAACAGATTGGACCACGAGACAGACAACCCTCCACTTGTCCCAGGCTGTGTGGCGTGTGTAGCCTGCCGTGAAGGTCCTATCTGGGCAGGTCGCATCCACCAGGTTTCCGTTCTATGAAAATATTTAACCAATCGCACTAAGAGACCAACTAATAAATCGGGAGCGTCGGGAGCGCATCAGGCAGCGGGTCCAAGAAGAAAAGTCGGCAGACGGGCAGACAGACAGACGAGATGAGACAGAGATAGCAGCAGGCAGATGGGGTAGGAGCAGAAAGAAAATGCGTCCGTCCTCTCCAAAGACTGGAAGAGTTATGTTGCGTCTAAATGAAGCTCATTCTCATCTTGTGCCGTCTTTCTCGTCTTTGTGCCGTAAGCAACAGCTGTAGATATTAAGACTGAATAAAGATACTCTTTAAATTAAACAGAATGCTTGCCATAAGATGAGGGATCTTGTACTAACAGAGTCCTGGAGACATTCCCCTATTTTACAGCTACTGCGTCACTACGGCTTATTATGTCCAAAAAAATGAAAGCAAATGTAAGATGTTTTGCTCAAATATGGTCCCGCTAAGCCTGCTTGTCGGTCTCCTCCTCTCTATCTGGGGCTGTGTGCTGTCCAAACTGTGATGTACTGTAAATCCATGTTGTTTCGGATCAGGGTGCAGCACTACAGGAATGAGCAAGCCAAGGCATTTGGCTTCTAGGTCCTGAGTCAGCCCTTTGAGACCACAGCCCCCAGGTTCACGTGGTTGGATTACAGTCCAGCAGTCCCTAAATGAGATTGTTTCCTGTTTCAGTCTGCTTACTTGGCTTAACACCATCAGAGGAGGGAATATATAATATATAGGGTACATATTATAGTTATTTTTAAGGCGTGACATCTGTCTCTGTGATTGAGCTAAAGTTATCTCGCAGGAGTTTATGGCCAAAAACCCAAACGTCCTTTTTTACTCCGTTCATTGAAGTAGCAGCTTTAAAGTGAGCTGTTTTATCCCCCCGTTATCCACCAGCCTGAGCGTCTGTTGTGGCTAATTGGCAGGGCAGACCCCAACATGTGGGGTAATTAGAAAAGGTCAGAAGAGCTGCACCACCTCTGTTTAATTACAGCTGACAGGAACAATCGACATGAAGAGCTTCCAGGTAGATGTCAAGGGAATCTCACGCCGGGGGTTTCATTTAGAACTGTTGCTTACACACAAAATGGAACCTAAAATACGCTTTAGGTGCAAACGTTGTGATCTATAAAAACAAACTGTGTGTTTCTGTACACACACACTGATCCAGGAGTATGAAAGCTTTGGAGATGGGAAATTGGCGACCTATAGATAAACGCCTGATTATAAAGAGTGGCTTCTAATAGTGTATTGTCATTATCAATCTGTTGTCAACATTCAAGCCTGCAGGGTTTTATGTGTGTGTGCTTAATGAGCAATAACAATTACAGAAGAACCTTTTACTATCAAAATTACAGCCTCATGGTAGTACAGGTAGTGCGGTTAGCAGGAGCTAACGTAGCATTGCCAGTTTCTTCCTTGTGCCGGTCTCAAGCCCGGATAAATGCAGAGTTGCATCAGGAATGGCATCCGGCGTAAAAATGTGGCGAAATCTAACATGTAAACAAGAAGGGTTAACAACGACCGCCAGCAGCGTTGTTAACCCACGGGGCGCTGCAGGAAATTCGATTATTGTGGGTCGAAGACAGAGACAAAGAAGAGAAGGAAGACGGGTGTATCAACAGCAAGAGAATAGAGAAGAGAAGAGTTTAGGACTGAGAGTAGGGACTTTGAATGTTGGGACGAAGACAGGAAAAGCTCGAGAGCTGGTGGACATGATGATGAGGAGAAAGGTGGATGTGTTCTGTGTCCAGGAGACCAGGTGGAAAGGAAGCAAGGCTAGAAGCTTAGGAGCAGGACTCAAGTTGTTTTATAACGGAGGAGAGGAAAGAGGAATGGAGGAGGGGTTATCTTGAAGGAGGAGTTGATGAAGAGTGTTCTAGAGGTGAATCCAGTGTCGGACAGACTGATGAGTTTGAAGCTGGAGATTAAGGTTGTCATGTTGAGTATTGTTAGTGGGTTCCCTCCGCAGGTAGGATGTGCGTTACAGGTTGTGGGGGGTGAGGTGTTGGGTGCTGGTGGGGCGCCGGCCCGGCCCGCTGTGCCCCGTGCCGCTTTGCTGGCCTTGGTTTCGTCGGCTGTGTTGGTGACTGTCGCTCCCGGGCCCTGGGCTGGATCTTCTGCGGGTGGCGCTGGTGGGGCCCCGGGGGTCATTCTTGGGGTGCTGTTGCAGCTTGGGGTGATCTGGGGGGCTCGTGCTGCCGTTGTTGGGCCCGGGATGACTGCCCTGTCCTTGGGTGGAGGTTTTACGCATGCCAGGTCCACCACACCAGCACCTATCGGAACTCGATTTGAGAGTTAACTCCTCCCACCGGTCTCTGAGTCAGTGGAGGTTGCTGGTTTAGTGTTTGTGGCTCTCACTGTGCTCTCCCTCTTCTTCCCCAGATCTCCTGAGACCTTGATGTTCCAGACTTTCCTCTAGTCATTGTGCTATCACATAGCACACCTGACCCAGTAGTAGTAGTAGTCTAGTATCAACTCAAAGTCCGCTGAGTATGTAAGCAACACTGTCTCATCACATTTGGCATCAGCAAAGAGAGTTGAGAGTTGATCAGAACACGACATTAGCTACTGTACAGATATCACCTAGAATGATCTGAGTGTTTTTGTTTTTTTAGTTTGCTTGTTTTTTGTGTGCTGCAGAGAACACAACTGCTGTAAGCCAGACATGGAGTGCAGCGGTAGCTGACACTCACACACTCTGCCTCTTCAGTCACTTTACCTGCATCGTCCCCACCTGCACAAATGATCATTTTACGCCCCATAATAGTTCCCATTGCATTCAGTCAGTCCGATCAGTGAAAGCATGTAAATGCTACCGCGGTGCTCGTACGTAATCCTCACACTGCTAGAGGAGGGGGAAAAGAACAATGTGTGCTGTCTCACCCCCACCACCATATGCCTTCATAAGGGAAATGTAGGCAGGCAGTCACATCATCTCATAGCATCGGGTTGTGATATGTGTCAGAAAGATTCATTTTCTCCATCTTCTTCACCTGTTGCCATGAGTCATTGATCAGCAGGCTCATTTCTGGGCATCGTCATTGACGACGTGCTTTGCATTGGCTGTTTATGACAGAATTTTGGTTTGTGTAATACGGGATAAAAAACGGATCCACCCCACATTATGGGACACAGTTGTTGTTGTTGGTGGGGGGGGGGGGGGGGGTTATCTGAAAACTCATTTAGCTTTTGTTCACATGCATCACTTTATTATCTTTCCTTGGCAGTGAGTTCTTAATGCGAACAGAAATCATTCACCAGGAGTTCATGTCTACTTTTTACAGCTTGGGCAACATCAACATTCAGTGCCTTGTAATGGTGGCTTTAGAAGCTTGCTGGGATTCCATTGTCTCAGTGGTGCATTCTGAATGCTGCTGGGAGGTCCAGGTATCCAAACCAACAACCCCCCCACCCTTGCCCCAGGTCGGAGGTAATGTTGTGAGGACACACAAAAAGGAACTCTGCTCTTTCACCTGAATCGTCTTCCAGCAGCTGTTGCGGTTATTGCTCTGTCCTCAAAAAGCCACTCAGATCAAAAGGCCAGGCCTCGCAGCACAGCCATTAGCTCCATAATACCAGACACACGCACACACACACACACACACACACACACACACACACAGGCACACACACACACACACACAATGCTTTGTCTGCCTGGACTGGATATTACATCGGCCCCTTATCTTGAGCTTCATTCTTAATCAAGATTTAATTTCGACTGAGTTTGAGAGCCTGTTTGTTGCTTGGAGTACAATTGCATATATTTCACAATACTTGTCCTGACAGAGGGATTTTTAAAAATATATACTGTATATAAAGAGTTACTCCTTTAGAATATAATCGATGTGGCTTTCAGTGGCCTCATTAATACCCCGTCTGTCACCGCCGGTCTAGTTAGTTTAAGCTATCGAACCATGGATTGTAGTTTAGAAACTTTTTTAAATCATCTTCTGCGCTTTTCCACTGTTGTGCTTCCCTGCAGTAATAATACGTTTATCTTGCATTGCCTTATTTCACTGATTGCATTTATGTAATTAGTTACTTTTATTCTTTTATTACTGACAATCGTGGTGAATTCTCTCTGCACGGAGTGTTCTGGTATTTAAACGCCGTGGTATGCTGATGATACGGTGTTCCTTCAGAGCATGCCTGTTCAGAAGCCTATTGTCTTGGCTCTGATATCACTGCTTGAAGCAGGATCAAGATCTACTTGTCTAAGATGTTGCCATCAAAATGTTCACATTGAAATTCAGATTGGCTGATTCCATTGGGAGAGAAGGTAAACCCAGTCCTCTGCTAAATGTATCAGTGCTGCACATATTTTTTTTTTTTTTTTACATTGGCCATTAATATCAATTACACAGAAAAGCCTAGAATAGTCCAACTAATATTGCAAAATGTTATCGTCCTTTAACATCATCTCCTGGTCTTTTTGATCAATATAGATGTTGCATGTCGTTTTGGTCTTCATGGCCCAGATTGGCCAAGACAGAACACAATTTCAAAACGGGTGAACTTAAGATCTTTCGTACTCATCCTTTTTTCAGTTAGTCAAAAAATACTGGTTCGAGAAAGTACATATTTTTCCAACTTACACAAAGATTTTAGATTGCATCAACACACACAGGCCATTTGCCAAGTGTTGGTGTCAAATGCTCTGAGCTGTACTGTGTTGTTGTTTTAGAACAGAGGATGAGGTCAAGAACGTCTGATCAAATGAAAAATGAGAAACCAAATCCTTTTTTAGCTGTAAACAGAAATGCAATAACTTCCACTAAGTGAGGGAGTTAGTGAGGAATGCCTCCCAAACCTCAAAAAGGACAAGCCAAGCTGCTTATCTGGCGTTTACTTGACGCAGCATTGACAAGTTTTCTGGTCACACCCCAACAACCAAAAGGGTCTGATAGATTTTTGGGGGGAAAGCAGCTTTTCATGGTGAGAAGTTGATGTTCCCCGTTACCACACCTCGTAAAACTCAATGGCATGCTGACCTATGGATTAAGGATAAAGGTTGCCAAAGGAGTTGGCAATCACTTTGGGAATAAACCAACAAAAGATGAATTTAATCCCAATGTGTTTGATAAATGCTATGAAGATAAGGCCCTGACTCACAAAGGAAACAGTTTAATGATCCCTACAAAGTCTCCGCTGTAAAGCGTGTCATGGTGAGAACACCAAAACACTCTTGATGCTATGAATCTGTTTAAATAATCTCTTTATATGATTTAGTATTACATTTATTGCTGAATAAAAACAATCAGTACTGTAAAGATTTGATTTTCGAGGCACTGGCGTTACTTTTACTTTTGTCAGAAGACAAAAAAGGAGGTGAAAAGCTGCAGTAAAGAAGCTGATGTTGATTTACAGGCAAGCCTGCTGAGTAGCTGTAGATGAAGACAAATGTGTTATGCGGACGTCCATTGAGTTAACTTACGTAAGGTGTGAGGTGACTTTATTTGTACCCGAAGGTAGACTCGGTTTACGGCAGTTACACTCTGCTGCTGGTCGGAGCGTGCCCGGGCAATGTGGGTGAAGTGTCTTGCCTAAGGACACAACGACAGTGCACACACGTGCCTGAGCCGGGGATCGAACAGCCAACCTGTTGATCATAGGACGACCCTCTCAACCGCTGCGCCACCATCACGTTACCGAGCAATGCTTCAGAGGCTGTTAGGCATTCTAAAGAGCTTCGTATTTTCTCTGTATTGAGCGTCGCCCTCTCTTTGTGCTCTCTGGAGCTTAGCTCTGCTTAGACTTCCGGCTCTGATATCACACCAAGGTTTACATTTCAGAGACGGGCCCAAGCAGCTGAAAGCAAATGAGAATGATCCCCAACATAACACGATAGGAGGTGTTCATTTAATGACTGGAGAGAGAGCAGGTTGTGGTAAAAGATGTTGAGCAGGCGTGAGAATTTCTGCTATCGCTGGTTTATAACTGCCCCGTGAGAAAGGCAAACAGACTTGAATGAGCAGAGGTAGAAGTGAATCTGCCAGGGTCGACTACCTGATGTGTGAGTGTCAGACAACATGCTGCATACCTTCAAGAACGTTCCATGTTTGTCTCAACATTTAGTCAAAATAAGAGTAAAAAGAAATGTGCAGTTAAGGATTTAAAGTGGCTTTTAGAGCAATGGTTGTAAATTAAATCCATGGAGGAGACGCTGCCTGGCAAACACACACCTGTCCATTTAGCTTCTTGTCAGCCGTGGGCTTAAATTTGGCTCCTGGGCCATATAATAGCTTATTATTGTCTCCATTGGGGAGTGAGGGGGATTTCCTTGTGTATGAGGTACAGATATTCACCCACAACAGAGCCCGGTGTCTTACAAACAGTTCTTTTCTGTATCTAGCTCTCTCTCTCTCTTTGCAGCAGATTCCTGCTCACAAGCGTCCCCCTGCAGAAGTCGGGCTGTGCTTTAGTTTAAGCCCATCAGCAAGAGGCAACTAATTAAAAGAACATGCTACATGCTGGCTAATCCTTGACAGACGCAGCATCAAACGCTGTCCCGACTGTGCACGAGTATCAGTGCTACTAACCAACCGTAGATTTAAATAGAGTGAAATGATGACAGCGTATTTATTTTAATAATAATAATATGCTTTATTTATATAGCACTTTTCTAGAAATAAAATTCACAAAGTTCTTTTACAGACAAAAATGAAGACGCCCCCATGCCACATGAATCGTGTCCTTTAATTATTTTATTTCCCAATTCAAGCTCGTATTGCCCCAAAGACATCCTCTCTAGATGAGATTTGGTGTAAAGCTATGATGCCAGAGCTGCTTCCTCCTGCGTGGTTGTGCCGCAGTCTTTACTTGTTTGCTTGTGTTTTCCCGTGGGCCCGTCCACACACACACCGTCACACGTTGTTGAACATGACAGCTGACATAACTTGAGGTTTGCATGCCTGTTGTCTCACTTCCTGTGTTTGTGTGCGGGAATCTCCGCAGGGGTGCTGTGGAACCTGTCGTCGTGCGATGCCGTCAAGATGACAATCATCCGGGAAGCCTTAACAAGTCTGACCAACACTGTGATCATCCCTCACTCTGGATGGAGCACCACCACCTTCGATGACGACCACAAGCTGAAGTTCCACTCCTCGCTGGTGCTGAGGAACACCACGGGCTGCCTGAGGTACACCACCTGATGAACATTCTGTACTCTAGCGCCCTGTGGTGGACAACTAGTGTTATTACATCATGTGTGTTGTTTTTGGAAAATAAAACATTGTTGTGACAAACCACTCGTTTTCAGAACATTCCGTATAAATACAATTTTTAATACCTCGATAAAAAAAACACTGTCAATTATGTAATATTCCGAACTTCCCTGCTGGGAATTCTTCCAATGAAGATGTGATAGAGGACTAGTTAGCCTTTATCTGGTGACAGCTAGTGTAACGGAGTGTGTTATTGTGTCCTTTCATTCGTAAGACCCACACACACTTCCTGCATTACATGCTGTATGTGGACGGCAACACCCACAATGTTTATTGAAGTGGGACGCACAGACAAGCAAAGCTGCCTTTCTCTGTATTGTTATTTTTTGTTCAGCAAATGTGTGTTTGTCTTCAAAGGAACCTGAGCTCAGCGGGCGAGGAGGCCAGAAAACAGTTGCGTAGCTGTGAGGGCCTGGTCGACTCGTTCCTCTACGTCATCAAGGCCTGCGTTAACACTTCTGATTTCGACAGCAAGGTACACACACACACACCTGCTGAACATGCTCACCACATTGTAACAGACCCTGTTTGAATCATTTTATTGCCTGATATCTATTTTATGTCATTTACTACGCAAACCAGTATATCATCTTTGATGAATTCATATTTCTCAAACATACATCTGCACTGTAAAAGACATATAAAAGTCATATAGCTCATTTTGATGCAAAGCTCTCCTGCTCTTTGATATACTGAGGTCAAATCTGTACATCACTTCAACAGAATAGAATATTGCTCTGGTTTTGCCCTCTAAGTGATGGGACATTTCATAACTTCTCGATTAATAATGCTACTCTATCAGCAGCAGGCCCATGTGCCACACGGTTTAGTCATTATGTACCGTAGATATTGCTTCCTGTTGGTTTAAATAGCCACTCAAACCCATGTCTTATTTCTGTTTGCAGATTGTTGAGAACTGTATCTGCACACTAAGGAACTTATCATATCGGCTGGAGCTGGAGATGTCGCCATCCAGAGTGATAGGTGGACAGGAGCTGGATGGTTTACTTGGAAGCGAGGCGCCCGGTAAAGAGGCGGATTCCAGCTGCTGGAGCAGAAAGAAAAAGAAGAAGAAAAAGAGCTTTCAGGAAGATACAGTGAGTGTGGGACAATTTGAATAGATGCTTAGATCAGCATTAAAATTGACAACAAGTTTACATCGTTCAGATTTATTCAACATTACTATTTTAATAGGTTTGCAGTCCACTTCCACAGAAGTGACAGTCAGTGTGTCGGGCAATTTACATTTAGAAGGGTTTTGCATGCTTTTACTTTTTAGGTGGGCGTATGTATAAATACATTCTGTTTTGTATGACTGCCAATAATCAGCTGTAATTAACAGCTTTATTATTCCTAGAATGATTGGTCCACGCTGGGCTAGCACTATTAGATGACATAATAACCGGCGAACCTGCTGGATGGGCAAATAAAAATTCTGCAGTGTTAAAAAAGCAACTGGATTATGGTCATAGCGTTGGTCAATAGAAGACATGCATTAAAATAGCAGGCGATTACAGGCTTTTTATATACAGTAGTGGATAAATGAACCCATGAACCGATCCCATCACTACATTTCTGGGACATCTAGATGCCTGAATAAATTATATTTTGGGGAAAAAATATATATCTTTCAATTTAGTTGTGTGTTCTGTGTTTTTGTATATACTTTTTGACATGAACGTTAGAACCTGACTAAACCCTGTTTGTTCAGTGGGACGGCGTGGGACCCATCCCTGGCTTCTCCAAGTCACCCAAGGGGGCGGAGATGTTGTGGCACCCTTCGGTGGTTAAGCCTTACTTGACCCTGCTGGCTGAGAGCTCAAATCCTGCCACTCTGGAGGGGGCCGCAGGGTCCCTGCAGAACCTGTCAGCTGGCAACTGGAAGGTACACTGTCAGTGTTTGTGTGTGTGCGCACACACACAAACACTGACACGCATTCTTGATTGTTGTATACACACTATTAACTGGGATGCTTTGGACACAGATCATCTATTCGACTGGTTAAAAAGGATTACCTTCACCTGGGTGTCAGTCCGAGCTGACATCAATTTTACATTTCTTCTGTGTGGAATCAAGGTCACGTGAAGGTTGAAGGGCTTTTTTTGTGTGTGCGCAGTTTGCAGCATACATCCGTGCTGCAGTGCGTAAGGAGAAGGGGCTGCCGATCCTGGTGGAGCTGCTGCGGATGGATAATGACAGGGTGGTGTGTTCTGTTGCCACCGCTCTGAGAAACATGGCACTGGACGTCCGCAACAAGGAGCTCATAGGTGAGAAGTCAGCGTATCCAGATGAGTTTAATAGAAGCATTCATATACAGTATACTTTTATACTGTTCCTACTGTCTGTCTGGTGTGGAGCTATTTTAATCACTTTGCTTTGAAACTCGTTCTCGTGATATTTATTCCACAAAGCTGTCCCATTTAATGAGGGACACATTTTTTTTATGAGCTCTCTCAATGGTTTTAATGAGTTACATTTTCAGCAATGCAGGGGTGACACCCGTAGGCAGAGCGTGGGAGGAGTTGCAGGGGTTGTTTAAGGTGTGTGTGTGTGTGTTCAGCATTTTAATTTGGGTTGCTCTTCTCTGCTGCAGAGAAAAAAACCTTTTTTTTTTTACACCCAGATGCATAAACAGTCCAGCATGCGTGTGAGGATGATGCAATGTCATATAGGAGAACTGGCCACTTCACTGCAGTCTCATGCTGAACTGAAAATGATTAATGATATAAAAAATGAAATGTAGTTTAGGTCGCTGAACCTATGGAGGCGGCCCCTCCTCCTTGTGTCTCGGTACAGTGTAAGAATATGCAGGGCTCATTTTGCCTCCTCCCTCTCAGGGAAATATGCAATGAGGGACCTGGTCAATCGCCTCCCTGGGGGAAGCACCACCCTGCTGTCGGACGACACGGTGGCTGCCATCTGTTGCACCTTGAACGAGGTCACCAGCAAAAACATGGAGAACGCCAAAGCCCTGGCCGACACTGGCGGCATCGAGAAGCTGGTCAACATCACCAAGGGCAGAGGAGACAGGTGTGTTCGGGCACTACTAGTGAGGCCACACAGTCACTCACTTAACATGTGCACATGCTCAAACTCAATAATAAACATCGGTCATTTGTAGCTGGTGGCTTGGGAAGCATTTAATATAGCCACAGGGAAGGTGGCTGTGAGCGCACGTAGCTTTCACATCCCTGCGGAATGATGGAGCAGCGCTGTAGCTATTTGTAGCCTGCTATATACTCCATAATGTTCCACGTTAAAATGCACTTAGGGGCATTCTCCTTCAAGCACACTGTCCTCTAATATTTACAGTCCAATCTAAAAGTGCACGTGATTCAGGGTGCTCACACTGATTCATGAATGTTCTTGTCTGTTTCCCAGGTACTCTATCAAGGTGGTGAAAGCGGCGGCTCAGGTGCTCAACACACTGTGGCAGTATCGGGATCTGCGTACCATCTATAAAAAGGTGAGGGCGTTGAGGCAGTGGTCATGAGGCTGTATGCTCACACGTGGATGAATTTGGATTTTCCATGATACTAAAGATGTTCTTGTTGTTTTCTTTCAAATCTAAAACGGTCAGAAGTTAAATGAATCCAAATTGCAAATTGTTCCCTTTTTTTCAGACGCATAATGTTCCCTCAGCAGCCAAAAAGGACTTTTCATCAGACGCCCCACGCGTTTTACCACTTTCAATGCTGATCTACCAACCGCTGCTTTTTGCGTTTGTTTTTTCTAACAGGATGGATGGAACCAAAACCATTTCCTCACTCCTGTGTCTACACTGGAAAGGGATCGGTTCAAGTCCCAGCCCACCCTGCCCACCAGCACTGTTCAGACATCTCCAGTCAACCACCCTGGTAGGCTCTAGTTCACCACAGACCCTGCAAGATGAAAATAGATACCAAATGAAACCGACAAACCTCTGGAATTTCAAGAGAAAATGTGTTTTCCCCTTCCACAGCTGCCAGTGCCATGTCGTCTCCTGCCATGCTGGGCGCCAGAGAGCAGAGAGACTCCATCAGAGACTGTCAGAGAGCTCAGTCAACTATGCAATTTTATAATTACCAAGGAGACAGCAGCGTCCATAAGAAGCAGCATACAGGTACACAGATGAATCGCACATCTGGAAGACACTTGGTTTTATATCTTCCTCTGTCTGCACCAGACATCACACCACAGGCAACCCTGCAGTCATCTCTATGCAGGCCGATATCTGTTTCACCGCTCATAACGCTCCAAGCAGTTTCTCTGTCCCTGCCAAGACAGTCTCCTCTTAACATTTCTGCTCGAGCCCCCCGGCTCCCAGATAGTCCGTCGCTTTCTGAGTGCCTCGGAGCTATTTTTGTGGTTTGGATGGTTTTGCAAAGCAGCAAGGCAAACTGGCGAGCGAATGGTGGACGCTCTACAATGGTGCCATTGTTAGCAAGCAGGGCCAAATCAGACAGAGGCTATGAGTGGGTATCCAGACATGAGTCCTTGCCAGTCTATGAGCATAGAGTGGGCAGAGTAAACAAATGAGCCTCCACACATCACACAGCACAGAAATTGTCTTTCAGGATTCCACCAGTCGGATGACGGGCCAACAAGAACACCCATCCCATCCCAAAAACAGACATTGGCCTGAGAAGGGTGTTCATATCTGAGGTGAAGGGTAATTTCAGGTCCGTTTAAACAGTTTCTTTTGACTTTTTGCAGGGTCTGGACAGCCTTCCCCATATTACTACTCATCACCGACAAGAGACGAGCCTCGGAGAACACAGGTGACTATTAGCATGCTGCTTAGATGTTTGCTTCTACCTGGTGGTTTTACATTCACTGTCTAGTTTATTATGTATACACATATGCAGTTGTCCCTCGCTATATCACGGTTCACTTTCAGCGGATGTTTATATTTCCATTATTATCAATATTATTTTATAAGAAAAAATAAAACGTATTACAACACATACAGTATTGCAACATATAAAATACAGTACCGGTATTCTACTTTGCGCTTGTGTTTTTTGTTAAAGTTTTGAAATATACTCGACTGTTACTGTATTTGAATACAAAAGTGTTTGTAGGCATGTGGGAAAGAGTAATGCAGTAGCGGGTGGGTTAATGACTTCATAAAGGTAAAAATACATGTAAAATACGAGCATAAATATGGTGTCACGGGGTCCTGGAACGTAACACCCGCAATAAACAAGGGACAACTCTATGCATACATATATACATAATACTTGTATGGCATATTCCACAGTGGATAAACGCCAATGCCCCCGAATGACCCAGCTCATCAGCTATTGTCTGAGCTGGAGTGAATGTGACTGCTGGGACTGGGATAGTCTGGGTGCATCTCAGGCACCTGTCACCGTAGGACGCATTCATGGGTGTCCAGTCTGATAATGGCCACTGTGAGGAGGGGGGGGGGGATAAGGAGAGAGTTCTCTTGTGGACTTCATCACATTTAGACCTGATAATGTTTATTTCAGTGACACTTCATTTCGCGTCTGGTCTTCTGTTGCATCGTTGTACAAAGACTGTTGATCGGAAAAGTCTGTTTATCTTTTGGTGTTACGTCTGTTGATCTTCCCCCTTGTAGATTAAGAATGTTATTCATCACATATATACATTTGGCTTGACTTTATAGAGCACTTTAAAACAACCGTAGCCGACACAAAGTGCCGTACATGCGTAGATTATTACATAAATAAGTGGAACCTGTAACCTCAAGTTCTGTCACGTGATGTTTATGTTGCTCAGCGTTGTTTCTCCTGAATATGTTCTCTCTCCATATAAAGTAACACTTTCACTGTATGAAATACTGTAAATATCAGTGTTTTCTTTCCCTATTATTGTGACATTGTATGTTTGACAGATCCAGCTTTTCCATACGTTTCCCGTCTTTAAACTAGCGCTAAGCTAACTAACAAGCTCCAGATATTTGAAAAAGAGACATGAGTGTAGATGCTTTATAGAAGACTGTAATCTCTACAGTATATCTGTAACTGCAGTGGAGTAAAAAGATCCCTCAGAATTGTGGTGTACCGGTATTTAAGATATCCTTTTGCCAAAACCCATCAGATTAGCGCATCCTGTTTTGTCAACACGTTTCTGATGGACACTTGTGGAACTTGTTTACGGATGCACCGTTTCCTGTGAAGGAATCCCAGTAAAAGTCACCATGGTGAAGGCGTTTAACATGAAGCAGCAGCTGAATAATGAGTAATGATTTTGTAATGGATTAAAGTTACTGTATTCGAGCTTTTCATGGAGTATGAAGAGATAAAACTGTAAGATTCTATATAAAGGATCATTTCAGTTGGTACTTGCACTGACAGGTTGTAAAGTCCGAATTATAGTATTAACAGTTATTCCTTTTATGATTCCATGTTCATCAAACCTTTAATTACATTACTCGTAACTGTAGTAAGTTACTTACAGACTCTTAACATTTCAGCAGTAAGAAGTTCACCACACGTGTCTTTTCGTTGCAGCCTATGTATTACACAGACGATCCAGGCCGGAGGAACTACGATACGTACAGAATGTACTTCAAACACCCCCACAGCTACGACGATCCCTACTTGGAGGAGGCCATCGCCTACCCACCCACGATGGACTACAGCTCCCAGCCTCATGGACTGAAATCCACCACCAACTATGTGGACTTTTACGCGAGCACACGGAGGCCTTCGTACAGGGCGGAGCAATATCCCGGCTCGCCCGACTCCTGGGTCTAGACCTGGGCTTGATCCTGCTTGAGAACTTCATCCCAAATGCTCCTTGGGGGGCATCTTCATCCTTCAGCAGAAGCGAGGAGCTGGGGAACTTATTCATGAACTTTGGCTTTTCTTTTTTTGTGTGTGTGTGTTTATTGCAAAGAGGGAAATGTGTGTGTGGAGAGAACTTCAGCTGAGCGAAGGAAGAAGGAAGAAGGACGATGGAATGTGTGCCAAAGAAGGGAAGTAAGGAATGTTGATGTTTTTTAAAATAGAGAATAGAAAGTGGGATCATCCTGGGGATCTGTTGAGGAAAGTAAGGAGAAGTACGTCCTGCTGCGTGTAGATGTTAGCTTTAATTTCTTTAAGAGACTCTTGATAGCATGATGAAAGGTGCGAGTCATGTGAGTGAGGATATGAGGTAAGAGCCAAGAGGGGGAATCATGTATGTGCAAAGCGAAAAATGGATCATGAACTCATTTGTGTAAAAATAAATAGTAAACTAATGATGTTAGTGTACAGCGGGATCGAATTATATCTGTACTTAATGTTGAAACTGTGTATTACCATGGAGTCTTGTACATTTCTTTCATTTTATTGTAAATACAGAAAAAGAACATTGTTCCTAGTTTACATTCATCAGCACTAGTTCAGAAACAAACTTGTGCCATGTTAAAGTCTCTATAGTTATATAAATAAATGAAGTATGTGGACAGAGGTGGCATCATAATACAACTCCAATAATAAAAGGTCAGTTTTGTTTTTTAAACATGTCGTTGCATCTTTTCTCAGGTACTTGTGTTTACACGCTGTCTGCTTCTATTCTGTTCACGCAAACAGAACTGAGTGTGAACGTTGAGCTCAGGAGGAGAGACGAAACACTTCTCTCTTCTGAGTTGTTTTCTCTGCTCCCGCAGGACAAACTGTCTCATTTAATTTCATTCACCCCCCAAAAAAACACTTTGAACCAGCAGATCGGTGTTTGGTTCCGCCGCACTGAGGCACAACACTGAATCATTACTAATAGCCCCCCCGGCTTACACTTGGATAATCAATTTAGTCCCTTGATCGAGGAAGAATATTATTTCAAAGATGAAAGCGTATTTTATATTGAACCAAAATAACACTGTTACGCTTTGAATATTGAACAAATCTCACAGTCCCGGAAACGGACCAGTTGATGTTCTTTATAATGAGCTGCTTCGAGCTATTGTCTGCCGGTAGACGCTCCTACTCCGGGATCCCCCGCTCCCAAACATTCCTACTGCCCGCTTCCCAAATCAAATGAATTACTGTTTATTATATATGTTTAAAAGCCAAGAAAATATAATGGGGACATTTAGCAGTGTCTCATATGGAAGGATAACATCCGCATATTAACTCGGATCTATGTCCGTACTAATGTTACGCTGTTGCAATGCAAAACTTCATTTAACGGCATAAACCAACGGCAGAGCAAAAACAAACCAGATTTATATGCTTCTAAATGAACTGGCCAAGCTCCAGATTGGCTTCCTCACATCGCAGGCTGAGAGACTCGGTATAATTGAAGCTTTGCAGAGAATCCAATACCACAAAAGAAATCCAGACCAGAGACCGCACCCCCCCCCCCCCCCCCCCCCCAAAAAGATGCCGAGTATCAACAGAGAAGTAAATGTTGTGATATTTATCAGATAGAATGGTAGAACAGTACAAGTACTGTCAAAACAATAAGATGCAGTACAGCACAAGTACAATCAAACACCGTCTAAAAGAAGCATTAAAAAAAAGCCCTTGTCTTGTTTCCATTGAAAGTCCTTCGTATTCAATTCATTGACATTATTATTATTGTAACAATTGAATACACGCTAAAATACTCAGATTGCCCAGAGAGAAAACACCAGCTTGTGAGCTTCATGAATAACGTAAAAGCATTTCAGGGGAAGGTCAAAGAGGAGCTCGGCTGGAGTTGCTGATGCTCCCTGAGCAATAAGTTCCAAACTAACGTCACTAGAATCAGAACTAGTTTTCCTGCTTTGAAATAAAAATGATGTCGTTGCAGTGACGTGTGGAATGAAGCACAATTTAAAGTGAGCGTTTCCCAGCTGCCCTCCAATGGAATGAATATTCTGCTGTGATTTTAAGATTTTAAGCTCCAGCTATCGAAGCACTCATTCTGCCCAGCAAATGGAGGAGACTTTTTCTCTTTCAATGTTTTCAAATTGTTCAAAATAGTGGGAAGAGGGTCACACAGAGGTGAGAGAAGTTGTATGCGGACGGTTTTTTATCGCTTTCAGTCTGTTCCAGGTGAGTTTAAAAAAAATCCTTGATTTAGCATGTGGCACACAGAATTTATTTTAAGATTCCTGTTTCCCATGAAGCACCAAAGTGGCAGTGTTTTAATCTCCCTGGATGTTATATATAGATATGTAAATATATATATATATCTCAGTATGTCCATCTTTACATGTACAACTACTGCGCTACCATATTATGTAATTCTACCTTTTTCCATTAACCTTTCAACTGGTCTTATTTTCCAGAGGCTTGAATGCATTCATCTTGTATCTTGTAAACTATTTATTCTCCAGCCTTTTTCAGACGCTTCTTCATTCAGCACAGTTTTACCATGCTTTTCAAAATAAGAGCTTTTCCATATCAAAGTCACTTGGTGCACGCGGCTTCACACGTATTTGTCGTTTATTGTCTTTAAACTATTTCTCAAGCTGACAGACTGTTTCATTGTCCCAGCTTCTCTCCATAGTTGTGGAACGACTCGGACGGTGCGCCTTTCTGGCTGGAGGCTTCCTGCCGCTGCACGTGACGTCATCGCAGCTTGCGTATAAAAACAACAAAGTGGGCGTTGTGAACTAAGAGTTTGGTTTCCCTTTGACTTTTCCCGCTGAGAGTATCGTAATGGTGCAGCAGCTCAGCAAGTCTGCAGCGAAGGACGGTGCTCTGCTGAAGGGAGGCCGCCCCCCCCTGAAAGGAGGCCGCCCCCCCGCAGGTAAACTCACCTTCACGCGTTTCTGCAGCCGCTGATCGTTGTTTTATGCTCGAAGACGAAGATTCGTCGTTCGGCGCTGCTCAACCCAGAATTCGCTGGCGCAGGCCGAGAACCAGCGAAGGAGCACGAAGCATCTCGGCTGCTTTTTAGATCCTTATGACACGCACTGTGTTTTACTGTGATCGAATCTCGTGCACGGATTTGCTGATTTCAGCATCAATCAGGCTGATTTTCTGCAGCCGCTCTTCAGGCCTCCGTAGCATTCTGTTCCAAATGGCGACATCTGCTGGATGCTTGCGAATTCACGGAATGCAGATGTATTGATTATTATTTTTTATTACCGCGGTTGTATTTTGTGTTTTACCTCAATTATAATGACGTCACTGAGCTTGTTAAGACTGACTGCAGAACAAATTCTCGGATTGTGTTTTAATTTTGTCTCCTTGCTTTCTTTGTGTTATCGTTTTGCAGGTAGAATTCAACCGTTGTTTTATTGACAGTGAAATGGCGAATGTCCGAATCACACTTTTTGTAATGTCAAATATTTAAGATAAAATGCTGGTGTTTAATTCTTGCGGGAGACTCTTATTTTATTTTATTTTAATGCGACTCCAAATCTCAGGCTGTCTAACTTCTGAGTTTCTTTTCAATTTACTGTTACATTACATTTATGAGGTTGACTTGAGATTTAACTCATAATAATAATGAACAGCAAATGTTAGATAATTTGGAAACTATATGGACTTTGGGATGCAAATATTTTTACTCACTGCTGTGATGCCAGTTTCAGACTCCTGAGGATTTAATCTACTGTTAAAGTTGCACGTACCTGACAGAGCATTTACCCTCTATCATCCTCTGACCATCTGCAGTATTTTTACACATTAATATAACACTAGAAAAGCTTCAATTGTTTAAGTTTCTCAATCTAAATTGTTCTGTTTTGTAACTGTTGAAAATTATCTACGATTAGATTTTTCCCAGTAAAGAGAAGGTTGGTCTCAACAATGCATCCTTGTACTGCTTCATCTACCTAATCTGCTCTCTTCTCTGCGCCTGTAGTGAAAGCTGGTGGCAAACGGGTGGCCAAGAAAAATGTGGAGGAAGTTACCCCCCATGGGACCCCAGAGAAGGAGACCAAAAGGCCTGAGAAATGGAGGTAAGATGCGAAATATAGGAAATTTGTTTGCACTGTAGACTTGTGTAGACTAAATAAATTAGCTGTAAATTTAATGTGAAACTCTTGTTCGAAACCTGTGAATTTGCAAAAGGTCCCTCGCCACATCCAACAGGATGCAACAAGTTGGTATTCTTCTGACGGGAACGCTCGACAAGGTAAACAAAAGCATTCCCTTTTGCATTGTTCATGCCTGCTGAGGAAACCGGATTAGTGCCGGTCAGGCATGAGTTCTTTGTAGTTATTAACCCCCTTGCCTGGTGTATTTGCAGCTGAGTCATGACTTTCCAGAGACTCCGGTGAGTGTGAGGCACGGCAAGGTGCGACCTTCAATTGAGAAATCCCACTCCCCCAGGACTTTTGTCATCCAGCAGCCAAGGAAGTTTTGAATATGTTTAAGTGCAGCCCAGAGGGAATAGTGTTAAGTGAATACGAATAAAGAAACTCAAAAGTTGATGGGGGGGGGGGGGGGCATTAGTCAATCTATATTTGCAATAGATTATCTTTTCCAAGCTGTTCTCATTTATGAGAATACTGAGAATTGGCATTTAATGCGTGTTTGGAAGTAAAGTTTTGTAGTTCTACTTGGCAACTTGGCAGCAGATGGAAAACAATGGCATTTTGTATATTTAATGCTATCGTGGGGGCTGTAAACTGTGCTCTTGGATGGCTTGCCCCCCCCCCCTCTGTATTCACTATTTATCATTTGGCACTTATTGGATTAATAAAAGGAATTGCATAATAATGCTTGATTTGCAGACCTCCTGATTACTAAATGTGTTGTAATTCACACAACGACCATTAGATGGCAGTAACTACACAGCATGGAGAATCTGCAAAGGTTCTATTCACACAAGTGCAAACTTTATTTTTAGCATGCATTCCCCTCCTCTTGCTACAAAAGGTTCTATTTGGTACAAACATTCCATTTGATGTTCCAAGGAAGCGCTCCATGTTGGATAAAGAACCATTTTGAATTAATGGTTAGTTTTCATAATCCAATATGTCCCAGCAAGGATACAGTCTGAAGGATAGCAATTCCCTCAGGCCTCTGTTAGGCAATGACTGGCGAAGTTGTATTCTACTTGTCATTACTTGACACTTGAGACAAAAGTAACTTCATGAGAATGAGCCGGAGAAACTATTATGCAATCACATCGGAACTCGTGCTAAACCAAGTTGCACATTTCAAAAAGATCAAACTTCGATGGACGTCCTTTCGCTGAGGTGGCGGTGCAGAGAAGTATGGGTTCCTGTTTGGTTTGTCATTGTTTTCTGCAGTGAGTTATGAAGGAAGACTCCTGTTCTTGAGCGCAGGCATGCGTGGCTTTCTAAACGCGGTGGGGGCTCGAGGGGATGGTGGCCAAATGGTTTCTAAACCGTTCGTTGGTTTCCACTTGGCATTCCTGGAGCCTGCTTGTGTTTCAGGTTTCTATCATACCATGTCTGTGCTGATAATAAACCCAACAGACGTATTGATCTGTCATAGCAGGAAAAGCACTAATAACATTAACGATTGCTCTGTGCTGTGCAAACGCCCCAGTAAGTCATGATGCTGTGACAGTGAGCCAGCAGGCAGAGCATCACCACGACGACTGAGACCGATGCAGCTAAATGGAACTCAGCCATCATTGTTTCAATTATTCATACTCGCATGTCCTACTGGGGACAAGTTAAGACGTCTTCTGGATAACCTCTTCGTCAGACGACGTTCGGCAAGGAAGGATATAAAGTATTTTGGTTTTATTAACACAACTGATGGAGCTGATCCTGGGCATCACCAACAATGCCAGTTTTGGGATGTAGCGGTGAGAGAATGCAGCTCGTGGGCGCATTAAGACCAAATCGGTAGCACCTACTAACTTTTAACACTCTGTTGCCGTTATTACTTTAAACAGGATTTGCTTTAACCCACAATGTTTCATTCAAATTCAAAGTTATGTCACACATTAGAAAATAAAGTGCATGTATTAGATATTCAAATGTAGGGGGTCTAAGCTACCTGAACAATGGCAGGAATACTCTGACTAATTCTGACCTGTGCACACCTTCACACTGTAGAATGCTTCTCAATAAACTCTTTCACGTACCTAAAATACAACGGAGTCCGTTTCTACCCGTTTCCTCGTGCAACATTTCTGTGCTCATTTATTGGCCTTTCTGTTTGCATCAGAAGAGTTCACGAATGATATCGGTTCGCCTGTACTCCGAGGAAGTGGGCGGCGATGGCCTTGTCGGCCCAGCGTATCGACCCCGTGTTCTCCACGATGCTCGTGCTGTTCACACGCGCCTTTGATGCCGTCTGCATGAGAAGTCCGGAGCCCTCTCTCGCTCTGTTTGAGGAGCTGAGCAGTTGGTGGTCTTCTGACTTGCAGACATGGTGCATTTCTCTGCCAGTGTCTGCCCGTTCCCAGCCATCTGAGGAGCCTCGCTGACCCCGTGACGCCCACCACACTGCTGTGAAAACACACCGACCATAGAGCACCGCCTCACACAGAGGACTGGGATCACTGGGATCACTGGGATGTGGTTGGAAGCCCCGGAAAGGGTGTTGACAACATTTCACTTTTAGGTATGCCAGTTCACTGTACAATAATAAAAGTGACTGTTTTGTGTTGCAGCTTAAATAAGTAGCAAAATGAAATTATATTAAAAAATAATGGCCGAATGTTATCCTTAAAGGCAGGATAAAATATAGTAATCTGTCAGCTTTATTGGTCAGACTAAGAACGGTCTTTAAAGTTCTGCTCCTTCGGTGAAGCTTTTACCTGATTACGAGTTTCAGTGTCTTGCTAATAAAACAGTCTGTGCTGATTAGGATTAAATGTTCAAATGTGCAGTAGACTCAGATTCAGGGTCGAGCTACTGAATGGCATCCTTTTAAGGGCCACTCATACAAGCCTAAATGATGGAGGCTAAATTTACAGGAAAGCTTTGACAGCTGTTTCAAAACCAGCTTCTTCTAATGTGCATCATTAGTTTACCGCTCTAGACTGCTACTTTAAAAAAATGCCCGTCAAATTGCTTCTAGTTAGATGCATTACACAGGTGGTGGTAGAAAACATGATCTACTTCCTTTAATAACAGTTCTTTCATTCAAAATATTATCTGTATACAAAAGTAGATTTGAATGGGCATAACGAGTATGCATAGCAGGTACTGCGTGCTTCTGTTAGAGACTGGTACATCTGATGTAAAGCGGTATTTCCAGGTGATGTCATTTAACTTGAAATGTCCTTTGATGTTTATTGCAGCAGTTTCATTGGGTTTAATGAGGAAATAACTTGAGACACAAGATATATTTATGAGATAAAAGTTCACGTGTAATTACACATACTTGGACTGAGTGGAGCTGAGAATTGTTAAATTATTGTTTGTTAATTCAATTACTTGCTTCATCTAAATCAGCCAAATGACAAAAAGATCAATTTTATCCAAAATTCCAAAGATACAAACAGAAAAAAAAGAAAATTGTTACAATCAGACAATGGTTGCCAATATTGCTTTAAGAGTGACTTAAATGATTATATTAATATTTTTATGCACTCTGATATTTGGCTTACTGGAGAAAAGGTGATCTCGCTGCACAAAAATGAAACAGCCTGTGGAAATTGTAAGAATAAAAATGCTGCGAGAATCAGTGCTTTAGACAGACTCAAGTATCTCTTCCATCTAAATACTCTTTCTGCTTGTCATGGCTTTCTTTCACTTTTACTATCATCATCACACTGTCATCTATTTTATGAGGTTGTAACTAATAAAAACAGATCATGTAGTTCTCTTTGAGAGGCTTCTAAGAAGTTATTTTGTTAGTTTGTTGCTTTTTATTCATTTATTTATTACAATTCGCATGAATCATAATTTATTATGCTCAAAAGTATCCAAATCAATTTAAATATCGGAATTATTTGAAGAGGGATTATCACTAGTTCCAAAACCGGACTGTGTCACATCACCAGCAACGTTTACCAGCCTGCATCTCACGGTTGTCCCAAATACATGCGCGTCGCATCGCCCGCATCCGGGCACGTCCATGAGGCATGCATGTGGGGATGGGGGAGAGGAGGAGGAGGAGGAGGAGGAGGAGGAGGAGGAAGGAGGAGGAAGGAGGGGGTAGTTTGCCTTGCTTGATGTGCCTCCCTCGCAGATGACCTCATGCGGGGAGGAGGAGGCGGGGCTAGTGATGGGTTAATGAGACCTCAAGGAGCGTATTGACACGTGACACAAACTGTGTCGACACTGTTGATCTCTCAAATGTAGATCTAAAATCATTGCAGGTAAACAAAATGAAAAAAAGATGGAAAAACTCTAAACCCAACATTAGCCTGTGAAATAATATTTAATCTTTATTCAATTGCTAGTCTCCCACTTAAACTATGATCATCTCTGTATAATATCATTTCCTCCGCTTGTTTGCTGAGTGAAGTTGTTCATGTGAAGAGTTCAAATTGTGCTTGTTTGTGTAAATGCTCAAGAGTTGGCATGTAAATTATAGCAAATTTGTATGTAATAAAATTCAGAGTTAAAATGTTTATATGGGATTTTATTAACCAAAGTGTTCAATCATATGAAATAACACACTAAAAATGGATTAATTCACACATTTCCGAGAACGATCCATGAATGGAAGCAAAGCGGAAATCCAATAGGCGACAGCAAACAATGTAATCTCCGTCCACGAACCCGCGACAAGTCGATACATTTCGTTTCCTTTTGTCGCGGCACTTCCGAACGACACGACTCCTGTCCGGGTCACGTGGGTTTCTGTTAAAGCGATACGCACCAATCCGGGGATTCACGCATGCGCACTCGACACGGTGACGCGCAGTGTCGTTCGTCCCATCCCGAGGCGGAGCGCCGCCGCCGCGGCCGCAGTCCCGGAGCCGACCTTGGTTGATGAAGTTGGGGCAGAGTTGTTGTGGAGATACGCTGGAAGACTGGGAGAACTCTCTGGGTACTTTCACGTCCATGACATTTATCAGGTAAGACATTGAGGATAGCTCTCAGGTGCGAGTTAGCCTGAAGAAGTTAACTTTACTGAAGTACAAATGAAAAGTTCCTCCGGTCAGAGTTCCAGCTTCGGCGGCTCGTTGGGGGGAGAATGTCCGGACATGCCCACCGAGTCAGCCCGTCAAGCCACCGGAATGACGGGCTGAAGTTGTTTATCGTCTTTGTCTATTTTCTTATGTGGGAGTTAATTTATGTTTTTTACGTTATCTAGGTTTTACGCTAATTAAACATTTCACCTTTTCCGTCCACAGGAAATAACTCTTAATATCTTACTTAAAATAAATCACATGTTTATAATGAAAGGCTTTTATTATAGATTGAGGTTATAACATTAACACAAAATAATGCATGTAATGCATTTTTACAATTTTATTTTAATGACCTTTTTAGGCATACATGCCATTTAATGATGTCCCCAAAGCAAATTTACAGTTTCAATGAGAAACACTTGCAGTATAATTATAAATAAGTACAAATATGTCTTTATTATTGTGTAGTTCAAGTTAAAAGCTCTTTAATTATAAATATATAAAAATTGATTTATTAATGTTATTTATTATTTTTATTGAATTTATTGAGTGTCCCCTAAATTGCGTTCCACCTGTTAGTTTGTGGTTTTTAGCCTTCTGAACGAAAGAAAACGACAATTCATGAACTAACGTTCAGGAAGTGTGATCTCTCTTTAGGAGAGAACTACAAAGAGCAAAGTGAGGTGAGCATCAACAATCTGTTGCCTTTTTGTGTGTGCCAGTTTTATGTTGTTAATCTGTATGTCCTACTGTTAAATTTCCACCCTGTTAGTCTAAATTATGAAGAAAGTAAACCACCTTTGAAAAAATTCCAAAACATATTTGATCTATAGACTAAAGTACTGTTTAAGTCTGGAGAGACAGATAGATAAGTTTGCTCTTTCATAGAGCAATGGCTAATTTAGTTGAAAATATTCCACCCTGTTAGGTATATAAACTTTCACAGTTCATTTCTTAATATTAATTTTTATTTAAGTGCTTGAGCTTTACCAATACAAGTACCTGAAGGTTCAATATGTCATTTAACTGATACAAAGTTAAAAACACAAACAATTCATATTTTTTTCACACTGAAAAGTCACCAGCAGCCAGGAATGACCCAGCTAAGGGTTGTTAAGTGAAGCTAACGCTACTGTGCTACCATTATTTTAATGTCATTGATCTTAAAAAAATGTCTAAATATTTTGCAAACTATGATTGACGCTGTATTTAACAATTACCGGTAATCGATTCAATCAGGTCAAATTGTCAACGGCCAAGACGAATCTGGTGGGTCAAATAGTCATTTAGTCTGAAATAGAGCTACACTTTAGGATTTTAATCAATCGTTAATTAATACTTTAAATCACAGAGTCAAACGGTCAATCAGATGAAATGATTAAACTCAACCCACAGATGAGATGACGGTGAGAACAGTTTGTGTGTTTCATTTTACTAAACTTCCTGCTCACCGGGACGCAGATGTCTCACTGAGGCTTTCTCTTAACTGTGTGGTCTCCTTTGATGCTAATGTTAGTCTGCATTTTGTGATTGGATGCTTTGAAACCAGAGCCCAGCCCAGATATAGTACGCGTAGAGCTACAGGACTGTAATCTTGTCAGCCCACATACTGAAGACTGAATCGTGTTTGACCGTTGGCTGTTCACTTTTGCTGAGTTCAGCACATTTGCAGGAGGAATCGGCGAGTAACTCGGTTAAATATTTTGAAAATGCTAGCCTTATTTTCCCCTTTGGAGCAAATCCTGTAAATGTCAGGAAGGTGCTTTGATCAGGGTGAATACGTGATGTCATTGATTCAAGGTGATCTCTGAACAAGTGTTATGACGTTGTTATAACCTCATGACCTCGGCATAGGCTGCTGCAGCATTTGCTGATTTCGCTGTCAAGTTATTCTCTGATACGAGCTTCAAGGGCAATTCCACTGGACAGACTGTGCTCATTTATCATTTTACACTCTGCAGGTGGATCAGGCTCTGCTGCTGGTTATCATTCTGAAGGACGTTTAACCTGGAGATAGTGCATATTAAATTCCATATGTCATTTCAGGCAATTTTATGCTGATTATGAAACCAATAGAGTGATTTGCACGCCTCCATTGAAAGGCTAGGTCCAGCCGGATTGCCAGCAGACTGCAGGGTTATGAGTTGTTCCCACTGCAGAGCACGCACCTCGCTGGACGTGCCACACGGGCTCCCGCCTCCCGGCCTGGTTCCCATGGTCCCCGGCCAGTTGGCCGCTAACAGATGCTGGCATCAGAGCCACATTGTTATGTCTGAAGAGCGAAGGTTACTGGACCAATTGCGTTCTGAATGGTTTGTCATTGATGACGATGATTTTGTCATTTTGAACGGGGCTTCTCATTGCAGAGGCGGATCCAATGGGAGGGATGCATGTTTAGACTTTAGTTGGTACCATTAACCCCGCCGGCAGCATCCTGTTAAACCACAGTTAGTGAACGACTACTTAATGTTGTGGTGGAAGGCTTTGAAAAACGAATTCCAAATCTGAAGATCTTCGTATACTGAAAGCTAAACCCCAGGGTCTTGTCTTGCGATGCTCTTACAGTGTACTCGTATGTTCAATCTCAAATAATTCCTGTGCCACAGAAGATGTGGCCTTCTGGCTTGAACTTGGGACCTCCCAGGACAGCTGCCTGTGTGTGTGTGTTGTCTGTCCCAGCCGTGATATTTTAACATGTCGGTATCACTGAGGTGGTTTCAGACCAGGGTGTCTGAAGTTTGAAGCAGAAGCTGTTAACCCTTGAGCTGCTGCCGCTTGAACAGAGCAGAGGCTGTTATTCAGTTTGCTTTGGTCCTCACACAGCCTCCTGCAATTAAATTGCTGAAGTGACCATAAAAGTCTGACAGGGCGCACACTGAAAACATGTGGTAGCGGTTTCAATTCCCCGTTAATTGTTCTTTGAGAAGAATGTCACAACTACATTATGAAAACTGTGATTTGTGAAATGTTTGGATATTTACCATCAGGCGAAAGAAGCTTATTCTCTGTGTGTCATAAACGCTGTCAAAGAGATATTGTCTCATTGAATTTGTTCAGGTCTGCTGACAAGTTGTTTAATCGCCCATCAGGTCATCTGTTAAGACATCACAGAATAACAGCCAAACAATTTGCGATGTTTCTATTTTAGTGATGCCTTTGATTTATGACCTATTGTTGTACATTCTGATACATACTAATAATAAATGTGTCAAAATCAAACTACATGCATTCACGTTTGGAAGGGTTTCTTAGTAACAGCTGTTATTGATTTACATTTTTGTCCAGATTTTTGAATTGTTCAGAGCACTTCACAAATGGATAATTGTGGAATTCTGGATTTGTTACAAGGTGCTTACAAATAAATTACTCAGCGATTTGTCTCTTTGACATCAGCAGAGTAAATACTGTACTGTAAATACTTATTGTACCGTCCTGTGTTAATTTGTCAGTTCTTGGAAAAGTAGTTTTTTTGTGTGGATTTGACTTCAGCTTGGGATCGGAAATATGTTTTGAAGCACTGATGGGGGATGCCTGTGCTGATCAGTTTGGGTACACTATGGTCTAGTTAATAGTCCCAGACAAGATGATTTGTATTGCACCTAAATTATTTACTGCAGTGTATATGAGACTCTAATGAAATATTTATATTTCTCCAAAATGGTTTGGGCGAGAAATTATGCTCTTACCCCCGTGTGGAAACGGCGACAGCTCGCGCAGCTCTCACAGACTCACAAGAGGCGACTGCAAACACATAAACTGATAGATTTGTTTAGTAAATCTAAAATCAAACACTACACACTGATGTGCGTGTCGTTTTTTCTTTTGGAAGTAAATTGTTGCTGGTTGAAATTCTCACATTTATTTGTCACTATGATAAGAAAACAAATAGTTCCAATTAGTGATGTTTATGGTCTCCTTGAAGTTCTTTTTTTCAATGTTTTTTTTTTCAATATTTGTATCAAATTAGTATTATTCATTCCACAATTATACTGTCATCACCATTTTAACACCATAACAGTATTCTTGTGGGTCTTTTTCTTGAGCAAGGCCTTCAGGCTCTTCTCAAATACACAGTGAGGATTTCTCAGCCTGGGTGAGACTTTTCTTCCAACCTCAGTATATTCCTGTCATAACAATGACTTTGAGAATTGGACCTTGTTTGGATCAGGTCTTATTTTGATTTGTATTTGTGTAGTAATTTTCTCTGACCAACAAATCTTAGCACAAGGAGAAACTAGCAGTGTTTGCGGGACCCTTCTTTAGACTTTAATCATTACCTGTTAATGTTTTACCCTTATTCAAACACCAGGCTTCCTGGGAAGTGAATGTCGAACTGATTGTGAGAAACAATGGTTCAGTTTTATTTTTTTATTTTCCCCCAGATGTTCATTAACATTGATTACAATTGCAAATCAGTCGGAGTGCTAAAGTTTATTCAGTAGTGATGGCAGGAGTTAAAGACCAACACTGATGAGATGATTGTTTTAGCTCAGCGTGCTTTTGTTTCCAGCGCCTGCTGATGACGGGGGAGGGCTGGAGCATGTGGTGAAAAATACCAATTGTGTAATTGATGTAGGGCTGAAACCACTCTTTTCTGAAGAATTGCTCAAATTCAGATAAAGTTCTGTGTTTCTCATGGATCATTATTTCTGTTACAATATATTTACGTCTGATGTTGATGTTCCACAACCTGCAAAGCAAGTCATGAAGAAGGGCATAGAGAAGAAAGTGTCAAAAAGACTGCACAGGAAGAGACAGGAAAGTTTCCAAAGGGCTAAATAATAATAAGAATCACTGCTAAATAAAAAGGAGAACACAGTGTCTGTACTGTCAAACAGAATTTGTATCATAATAGTGCTTCATGGGTGGCATGGTGGCACAGTGAATGTGGAACAAAGTACGCTTATCTGCAAAATATGACGCTAAACCGTAGCCACCAAAGGTAGCAGTACCACAAATTAGTTTCACCACCTGAAATGCCATCCACTTCAAAATGAAGAATGCCTCAAACTCCGCATGTCCATGTCTCCTCGCACACCACATAAAATGTCAAAGAAACCAGAAAATACACCGAAGCAAATTACCATGCAATTATTTACTTTTATTTTTTAAAGCTGGAGTGCAGCAGCCCGGTTTGACCCCCTTTTTGCAAGAAAATTTCCAATCCAACAGAAGGGTCTTCAATCATTATATTCATGTCATTTTATGCATCAAAGTGTTGAATTTGATATTTATATAGTGATTTAGAGGAGAAATCAGAATATCGAGATATATACTGCGATAAAGCCTAAAACCTAGATATTACCGTAGTTTTGATTGATGTGACTCACATTTCTGTAAAAAAATATCTAACTTTGTTTTATTTACTTTATAACCTTGTTTCATTTAACATTTCACGAAGCCATTACATTTTTCATTTAACTTTATTAGACATGCTGCTGATCCGGAGAGCTCCCTGCACTTTGTTACACTTTTCAAATGTTCACAATTTTGTCTAAATTCTGTTTAATAAACATGCTTAAAGGCATTTAAACAAAGTTAAGGGCTGGGGTTTGTATTATTCAAAATTTTGACGCCAATATCTTCACTTTTACTGGAAATGAATATCAGCTCCAAAAATCGGTTATCGGCCTCCTTGACTACTAATAATCGGTATCAGCCATAAAAACAAACCTTAGTGGTCGCTCACTAGTCCAGACCTGTGCAGGAAGCCTCAGTAGATCTTTAAAATTCCTTCCGTTCATGTTGGTGTAAAAGAAAGCACTAATGTTATTATTGTCTCCAAGTTGTGAACACTGAAAACATTTCCTGTCTGTCAAATCAACATCCTGTGACAATTGATTGCACACATTCTCTACAGTTTGTACAATAAATTCAATCTGTTCATCCACTTTGAAGAAATTATCAATTAATGCATTTAAATATTCAATAGATCTTGAGTGCCCAGGAAATCCTAGTTTCATATGCAAAATGAACCTGAGTACAGCAGTCCCTCATTTATCGCGGGGGTTAGTTTCTAAAAATAACCCGCAATAGGCGAAATCCGCGAAGTCGTCAGCTTAATCTTTTTACAATTATTATATATGTTTTAAGGCTGTAAACCTTTTACCACACACTTTATATTGTACCCCTGCACCCTCTAATTGGCTATCTCATAATCGATTGGAACGTTTCTGGTCCCTTTCTTTAATGCTATAGGACACATGAGCTGTCAGTCAAAACCTTCAACCCGACGCATCAAATCCTTCCGTCACGTAGTTTGTGTGAGAGGACAGATGTTTGGTAAGTTAGCGAACAGCATTTAACATGAAATTAGCCCCAAATATCTAAAGACACGTAGCTGTTATATTTATTCAGCCTGTTCTGTTTTGTGTGTATCAATAATAAATTGTGTTAACTGTTAATCTTTACTGTTGACAGGTCCATTCTCTCCTCATTTGATGTGGCTGTGCTACAGCAGAACACAATGCGTGTTCAAGCTCGGTAAAAAAAAACATGCAAAATTGCATTAAAACAATCCGCGAAAGATGAACCGCATTATATGGAGGGACTACTGTAGTAGCAATGGTGACCTTGTGGCCAAAACATAAAGACAGATGAGCAGTCACGGGTAGCCATGCATCCTGTTCCATTTCTCTTAGGACGAGGTAATAATAACCTTTGGTTACAATAGCGCCACTGAGACTCTGCTATCCTCTATACTCCCCACACTTCCTTCTCCGAGGGTTTGTTAGCTAGCTTCCCATTGTTTGTGGACCACTTGATCTCACCACCCTGGCCAGGCGTGTTTCCTGCCCTCAGTGAATGCACAACGAAAGAACAGATAATTACAGAGTTCACAGGATGGTAGTGTTTAATAAACTGAATTTCAGGTTCAGGTAATGGAAGTTTTAGAGTGATCATTCGTGTGGGATCAGATGATAAAGGGAACCGACTGGACATTTTGACAGGCATGAATGCACAGGATGGAAAAAAGCTGCAATCCTGGAAGAGTGCTGAAGTTTATCGGTGCTTAAGGCTGTTCTCTCTATTGTGTGTCACCTAACAGATGGAAACAGACTCTTACTGTCAATGTGTGTGAAATACTTCCCTGCCAGCAGCAATTGGGTCAAACAGTCCTGTTTTCATTCTATATATCGCTGTCTTCTCAGATAACTGTGGTATAGCTCGATGGCCCCATTAACCGCATGTCACATCTGTATTGTATAGTCGAGGATTGTTTCTTCCTCACACCCTGTAAGGATTTGAACTCCATCAAGTCTAGAATGACCTGGAAAAACATAAATGTTGATAACCCGAGGTTTCCAATTTCTGTTGTCTGAATGGAAACCGTGTCTATATTGTTCAAGTCCCTGGAGTCCTTTCATTGTACCTGACAGCCTAAACGTCAAGGTCATACAGCTGCCATATGCGTGATGCAAAATGCCAGCAATGGGAAGGCACTCTTAACGTGCACTGTTATTGTCCAGATAAGTTCCTATGGTAAAGATCCCCCAACCAAACTAGCTGAGGAATGTAATTACGCTTAGCATTTTCTATTGCAGAGTACAATGCCCTTATTACTAGTCAGAGGTGCAGATGTACAGCTGCCCTATTTATTTTATTTATTTTGAAATGACAGACTCTTATATGCCAACTTTCAACTAGTTTGACGGCCAACCATCTCAGCATCCTCGTTTTCTGAGCTGATCATGTAAACACATGCTCTTCTGAGGTTGGAAATTCCCAGACTGTGATTACTGGTCTACCATCGCTATGAATGCAGCACAAGCACACACTGCATGCACGCTCAGGAAGAAGACGCGCTGTGTGTGGTTTTGACTGGTTTTTGCAAAGTAACAATCTCATTAAAGTTACCCAACACAGTTTTAACAGATGATCTGTGTTACATGCCCCTGTACAATGCTGCAACCACCAACATGTTGTGATGAAGCATGCTTTATTATTTTCAAAGGCTGAACTAGTAATGAATCCATCTGCTCATCACTAAATATGTTCAGGAAGCGTTTAAATCGTCGGAATAAGCTATTTGTATATTCATGTAAATCATTCTTATGAATGTCAGGTCAGAATATGTTAGAACTGCAGGGTCTTCATGTCTGTTTAACAGTGTGATGGTGATCCCACTTTAATAAGTCTTTGATCATTATATACAAGATGCCTCTTCTCCCTCATGTTGCTACCTGTTAGTCATTATTCATAACTAAAGTCTAATTACACTAAGTATGCTATAATGATTCATACTCGTGTGACGCAATAGAGCATAAATATACACATCAGCAGCGTTGACATATATGACGATGGCATCATTTCCAAAATTAACCACATTTTTATTGTGTAAGGAAAGCTACAACTTCTTTTACAACAATGACTTCAACACTATTAAAGAAAATGAAAATGACCAAAGTCATTACCAACACAGAAAGATAATGTTATATTCCATTATTGAGGATTCTAAGATCTTTTTTTTTTTCTTTTTTACAGTGTAATCAAATACAATGACAGACATTTGAAGCAATCAACCAAAGCTTTGTATGACTTCTAACATTTGTGCCTCGTGGCACAGCCGTCAGTTTAATTGTCAAAAATGTGACTGAAAGTATCCATGTTGTTGTTTACAGCCCTGCTTCTACGCTGTGGCTCCCAGAGGCTGAGCTGCTTGAACATCTAAAAGTGGCTGATGGATTCATGCCTCTGGATAAGAGGAGGTGATGGTAGATTATGTTGAAGAGGTCTCAGACTGTATTCTCACGGTTCAGTCAGTACGGGGGTGGAAGGAATTTATGTTGGACTTCGAAGAGGGTGTGTCTCATTTCCTTTGGGTTAGGCCGGGTGATATTTATTGTTACTATAGAGACGAGCAGTCGCCTCCCACGCTGCGCTTCATGATGACATACAGTACATTACGCCACTATTCTATTTAGATATTTATAGCATAGTCCTTTCATCTGCTTCTTCTCGCTACTACATCACACCTGGTGTAAACCTGCTGTCATGCTTTAGTCAGACACCTTCGTGTTGAAGCTCCAGAAGTGCTGTTCTGGCCTTTATTCTCTGTGTTGTTCATACATCTACATTTAAAGCAGAAGGGTGATGCTACTGGCAAAAGTCTACCACAAGATTACACAACAAAATATTTTTGTCCTCAGTATACTGCTACAACCTCATGGCCTCTTTTAATGTTTTTTGTTGATGCATTTTTGATTTATCGGAATATTAGATTACCGGTGACACTTGTGAGCATCATTATCCACCCATTTTAGCGACGTAATAGTATATAAAGATTTCCTTCTATGTCTTGTGGACATGTGGGGTCCCTCTTCCATCCGTCCAGTGATGCCTACCAAAGGGTTGAGGTCAAACAGTCATTCTTGTGTGTGTGTTTCTCTTTTTTTTTTTTGCTGAACACTCCATTAATACATAATTGATTAACTTTGGCCTTTGAATGATTAATACGGTCTCTGTGTAATTGTTTTTATTGTAATATCTACAGATAACATTCAGCTGATTATACAAACACAATGCACAGACATAAAAGACTGGCAGCTGGGGTAAACAGTCATCCTACAGTGTATATGGCTTTCTCATTACAGTAGGGAAAAAATCAATACCTCCACAGACCGAGAAAGCTCAAGCCTTATATGTTATGTTCATGTGTTTTTTGTAAAGACAGAACTTTTTTGGGTGATTTTTAGACAAACGGCTAATTAAGTCAAGGTCATGTTAACTCTGAAAGCTCTGTGAGATGAGAAGATTAATGTTCAATTTTGTGTTTGTAGAATGCCTTTATTGTGTAGCTTCATAGAGTAAAGGTGAAAATCACTAAGGTGAGAGAATGAGATGGATTTAGTATGCTTTCCCTGGTTAATTCAGAACGAAAAATGAATGATAATTTGTTGCCTTGGTGGAACAAAACAATGGATTTTTTTTCGACCTGTCAAGCCTGAGTGACTTGAGCCATCGGTGACTTGCTCCAGACGCCTCCGCCAGCCATTAGTCATTCAGTGGAAGCTCTCATCACAGCGTTTCATCTGACAGGATGAAAGAATAAAAAAGGGCAGATCGATACTCTCCCAGCAGGAGGTGGGCCTCTGTATTTAAAGCCTGGGATTCGAGGGTTGAGAGCTAAGTGCAAGGACTGTATGCTATGTTTGCAGAAAGCATACCCTTATTTGGTTGAAACCAGTCTGTTCTCTGAATTGGAAAGATTGCTCCGCTGCTATTAATATAGTGCGGCATCCTGGAGCAGCCTAAAATGTGTTTAGAGGATTTGAAACTTAAGACTATACGGTTAGGTGTTTTCGCTGCTCCTGTGTTGACTTTAGTATATTTTTAACTATTGTACAACTGCGTATGGCTGTAAATAATCACAAAGTAAACAACCACATCCAGGCATTTCAAGGTGAGATTTTAAATTCTTGTTATACCATTTATCTCCAAGCGTAAAAAATGCTCGCTCTCTTGGAAACAACCGTGGAAATCATTTGCAAACACCCGAGTTCAGCTGCATAACATCAATTACATGTGGAATTTTGGGCATCCAGTACAGGACTTTCCGGCAAAACAAGATAGCAGAACTTGTTCTTTTCTGTTTAAATATTGGAGAATTCTTTCCATGTGTCCCTCTACTGATGACCTGCAGGATTAGGAGTACTGTGGGAAAACTCCCAGCTAAGCAGTATGAAATGCATTTGCAGACGACCAATTTTTCTCAAGTTTGGTTCTCAAGGACACATTTATTATTATTTGAAGAGTCCTTTAGTAAAAATAAATATTCTGTTCTGCCATAATTAGAAATGGAGCTTTTTGTGTTGCTGAATTATTTCACAAGTGACTGTATTTAATTGTCTTGTCATGCCTGTGAATAATTGAATGTGGTTTGTGGTTTATGTTTCCCTCAGATACCCTATAGAGAGGATTCCAATAATCTCACCATGTTCAAGGCAGTGCTGAAGAAGAACAGAGATGGAGGCAAAGGGAGCAAGAATGATTCAGGTGTGTTTTAGATCAGGCGGAAAAACGGCGTGATGTTTTCCTTGGAACAAATATCCCATACCTTAAAGGCCTAGATGCAGCTACTGAGGTGGAAATACCTCATTGTGTATGAAATAATTTCTTAAGATGGAAACTTTCTAATGTGTTTCCAAATACTCTAATATTTGCAAA
Organism: Brachionichthys hirsutus; assembly: GCF_040956055.1. Classification (NCBI taxonomy): domain Eukaryota; kingdom Metazoa; phylum Chordata; class Actinopteri; order Lophiiformes; family Brachionichthyidae; genus Brachionichthys; species Brachionichthys hirsutus. The sequence continues at coordinate 279,682 of NW_027180327.1, read as the reverse complement.
CATACAGAATGTGACGGCAGAAATGTGTTAAATAAAGCTAAAGTAAACAGAGAAATTTTTGACGAAAGCACAAAAGTCATGCTCGCACTTTGCTCACAACATGCTTTCATCTCAGCCATCATTTACAGCAGTTGTCTAATGTAATGTTTCATTGAAGAGCATGCAGTGATTTTATGTGACTGACAAATGTAAAGAGGTATTTTGTTTTGTGCTGCATATGGGTAGAATGTAGGCTCTGCACAGACTGTATTGACTGCGTGAACCACCTGGTGGAGGCTTCTATATTGTATTGTTGGGGGATCTCAGAAATCCATATTGCTAAAACCATAAAGTCATATATAACAAAGTCATATTTTTCTTTTACATTTTAACTGTAGTCAAATTGACCATTCTATCTTTACAGTTGATTTCTATCTGTATTTTCCTAAATGTTAGCCATATCCAGGGATACATCGTACTATTTCCCTGTTCATACAGTGACTGTCTTCATCTTTTCTTTTTCTTGTACGGCATCTGCCAGCCGAGCTTTGATTTACAACCCCTGGACTGGTTTTAACAGGTAGTATAGTTCAAATAGTCAGTGCATAGAATAGATCATCATTCTCTTTCTGGCTTTGTCTGGAAGATGTTTCACTCAGCAATTAACGATAAAATAAAAGGGAGGAGAGTCTGGGTTGCTTTACACCTCACACTCCATTCATGCACAGTGTTGTTTTCTGTCTAGGTGTTGTAACCTGTCTCACATGTATGAATCACTGTGACACATAGACCCAGCTGCATACACATGCACCTTTACAATTTCAGGAGGGTCTGTGTACGAGAAGGCTGGGAGCAGCGGCTTTATGGCGGGAAACTGCTCCTTTATCCCAGATTTACTCACGCAGTTGGACCCCATTCATCAAGCCCAACTGGCTCTGTCTCCCTTTCTCATTCTGGCACAATAAAACGTGGCCTCTTCTCTCTATTGTTTAGGGCTCTTAAAGACAGATGAGAGGTCACAGAGATTCAACAGCTAGTAGTGGTGACTTTGCCCTACTGTTGCTCCTACATGAATCTCTGCTAAATGTATTTTTTGTTTTCAGTCAGAGCCGATAATATGTTACATTCCTCTTTGGATTGTTGGCAAAATGTAATAGATGTAAATAAACGAAAAATTCTCTGTCATCTTAAGATTTTGATGAGTTGTCAAATGTCTTTATGAAGAATCTAATTATTTTTGTTTTGTTGTTTTCTATGAAAGCAGTAAATACTTTTTTTTTATTTGTCCTTGGAAAAGTAGTTTTTTTTGTGTTGATCTGACTTCAGCTTGGGATCTAAAATATGGTTTGCAGCACTGATGGGGGGGATTGCTGTGCTGATCAGTTTGGGTACACTATGGTATAGTTAATAGTCCCAGACAAGACGATGTCTATTGCACGTAAAATATTTACTACAGTGTATATGAGACTTGAATACAATATAATTTTTTCTCCCAAATGGTTTGGGAAAGAAATTTACTGAAATGAAATGTCTGGATCAGTGGAATGATGACTTCTCCTTCCTTATATGCTTTCTATCTTATGTTGCTTTTCAAATGGGATTTCAGCCTCAGGATTTTTCTTTATTTTTATCAATACAGCATCAGTATTTGTTTGAGATGTATAAAATTGTCATCTTTTGACATCCCTATATTTTATGCTTGAAAGTTGGTGTTTGTTTGCTGACAAACTCATTGGGGAAAGTTTCTAATTTTGTTGCTGGCTGTTTCTTCAAGTCCATTACGACTGTGTGGACCAGGGGTCACCAACCTTTTTGAAGCCGAGGGCTACTTTCTGGGTACCGATTCATGCAAACGGCTACCAGTTTCATACACACTTCTGAAATAAAACATTTTCTCAATGTAGCATTAATCAGTGATATTCATCTATGTAAATACACTGATCATGTTTAATGATTACTCACACTAATTATTAACAACGTTTTAACAAGGTAGGGGACAGATTTGACTTGTTCAGAAGTCTTTTATTTTATACAAACTCTTGAGAAACCATGGCTCGCGGGCACCTCACAAGGGCCTCGCGGCGCCGCGTTGGTGACCCCTGGTGTGGACGTTCCTGCTGTCAGAAGGAATAAGTTCCAGTAAAATTTGCTCAGCAACAAATAATGGAAATCAGAGGAAGGAAAGACCTTGGTAATGATATACAGTAATTGCAAGATAGCTCGGCACATGTACATGACCAAGTGGCCGTGGACTGGAGGCAACTTTCAAGCAGTCAAGGAAACTTGGCCCCAAGTTCAGATACCACCACAGTCATTAACTCTCCTTTGGGATCTCCCAATTTCCACGACCACAAAAACACACAGTTTGCTAATTTAGTCTTTCCATCGTGTGCTCCTTTAGCTCATTCCTCCTCCTTCCTCCTCCTCCTCTACCTCCTCCCACTCACTGCTTACCTCTTTAAGTCTGCAAGGAGCTATTTTTTTCATAGTCTACTAAACTGGAAGTGGGATGCTATTTTGCTGTGGCTTGTTGACTTTGATGTCAATTAGGGCTCAGTGGAGTTAATAGATCTGGGCCTTCAGAACTACAAGACGATGACTATATATTGTATATATATTGTTGTATTTGGTATTCTTTGTGAAGATATAGGTCAGAGATGTGTCGTTTACGGTGAGTAGTTACTGGCACTATCAATTTTGTCACTCAATTTGTAAAATCCATTCAAAAACACACCTTTTGAGTTCACATTCTTTGTCTCATGTCGATAAGGCCATTAAGTTGTTCTGAAGTTACAGAAGTAAACCTATTGTCTTTAAAGAAGATGATATGACTTGGAAAAACATCAAACTCTGCTGGCAAATACCTGTTTTGTTATTACCTCCGTCACGGAGGTTATGTTTTTGCCGGTGTTTTTGTCCGTCCATCTGCTAGCAAGATAACTCAAACTCTGGACGGATCTGGATGAAGTGATCAGGAAATGTTTGGAGTCTTACCAGGAACAGATGGTTACATTTTGGTTACAAATACACAGCAAGTCTGATTCAATTTTACTTTTCATGGTTGGTGTATAAAGATGCCAAGAACAATTTAGAGCCTTTTGATTATGATCCAGATCACCATGTGGATGGTGTACATCCAATTAGGAGGGGACTGAGGTGCTTGGCGGAGGTCTGCGCTCTCTGAGTGCTTTTCTAGTTCAGTTTTGTCCTGTCCAACATGAAAGTGGTCAATGTTCTCATCTTTGCTTTATGCAAATAGGAGGTTGAATATGGCAAGGATGGGAACAATAAATGAGAGGCACCCATCCATGCTCTGTGTCGGATTGTTTGAATAAAACTGAAGCTTCCGAAACATAAAAGTGTGCTGCCAAAAACACATGGAACCAACAAGCAATGTGTAAACAGCCTATTAATTGTATTCACTGAACATTAATGACAGATGCGTTTTCCAACAGGAAGCAAGTCTCAACACCGGTTTAGTACTGTGGTTTGGAAAATCAGTGCAATAATATTCTTCCTTACACTCGTAAGCTCATGGTGTGGAGCAGACAGACCAGTGGCTGGAGGGTTTATCATCCCCTGCATGACCTATCCTCAGTTTGACCTTTCGTTTTGTGTTTTGCCTGTGTTGAAGTTTTATCGGTACAAGTGAAGTGAACCTAAGTCATATATTTGTGGTGAACTTGAAACGCGTGAAAACCAACAATATTTATTCTCTTTCTGCTGAAAATTGTCTGCTAGCTTACTGGCTTTATAGCCCCACATTACTGAGTCATATTTACTGCGTCTTACTGTTAGATATTTGAGTTATGCATGCACGCTCACAATACACAGGTTGCACAAACACGCTTAGTTTCTTTATCTCTACATACTCTGAGGTAATCACACACATAGATTAATCACATATAAAGTATCACACATTGTAACTGATACACGATGGGAATAAGTTAGGGCCCTAACGGCCCTTCCCAGGAGGAGGGTGTAAGCACCCCCTGGGAGGAGGGTGTTTTCATGCCCACTATAAAGATCACTGCCGTAGAACATTCGGGACTCTTCTACAGAGTCCCGCTTCCGCGTCTGTAGGAGAGTCCAGCGCTGTATTTCCTTACCAGCTTTGTACTTACTGAAAACCTTCGGTAAACTTGATTCGTTTTATAATCCTGACTCATTATTGAATAAACACCTCCAACATGAGATATAATAAAAGAACCGAGGGAAAAAGGAGAAACCTAACAGCGTCATGGACATGTTACATCCGCATTTCTTCATTATATGGCCGACAGAAACCTTTTCAACTCTGTTTTAATTGTCTGTGTTTCTGTGTTGGGCAACATGTGTTTACCACCCAATGAGCTTGGCTGCTTGAGGCAGCTGCCAGACAGTTGTCTGTATGTTGTGGATGACACAGTATTAATCACACAAACATGCGTTGCCGTGTGGAAACAACAGTTTCACCTGTTCATTCCGCCAGCTTCCCAACACACAGAGAAAGAATCAAGTCAGTTACACACAAACGTCATCACCGGTTGGCAGGACATTTCTTACTTTGTTAGTACAGAGGCAGAAACCACTGATGCACCTGGCTACACAAGAGACAGAGGTCATCACAGAAAATACTGGTTGACTCCACTACTTTATTTATACTTTTAACCTCATCGTGTATCTACTGGGATGCTGATTGTTCTGGTTTGGAATGCAGATGGAAATGCATCTTTCAGATTAGTCACTTAATATTAAGTTTAGCCATACAAATGTGAAGGCGGGCAAAAGGATACGGACAACTGTTCCTAATGGCCTTCTTAAGATAAGATTCAATTTATTGTCATTGAGCATGTCACAAATACAAGCAATGAAATATAGTTTGCATTTTACCAGAAGTGCTTTTAGCAGTGATTAAATAACAATTGTGAATATCTAGATCACAGATGATATTACAATATATACAATTGCAGTATATACAGATAACACATGACTTTACAGTATATACAATTATACAGTGGGTGTGGTATGAAAGACAAAATGCACAGATTCTTGATGCCTTCATCTGAGCCAGATGCAGCCAGTAATGTTTAGAGGCTCTTTCTGATATAAGGTTTAGTATGATGATGAAGTGAAAGATGGAGGAGATGTTCCCATAGATGTGTGTGTGTGTGTGTGTGAGAGAGAGAGAGACCATAAAGCGCTGCTCTCTGTTGCCTCAGCTGTGGCAGTGACTGGTACATGCTGCCTCTGCAGTTTCTGTGAGTTCCTTGGGCTTTTTGACACGAGTCAGTGATTTGTTGCCAAGGGTCAAACAACAGCAAATTAGTTGCTAAGCTAGATTTTGTTTTGTTTGCAGGATTCCACATAGTTCTGGAAATTTGAAGGACCGCTGCTTGAGTTTATAAGAGCAAGTTAATTTCGTTCTGTGTAAAGTTTATTTTGGGGGGTGGGGGGACTAATACAGTACTAAATATGAAACTTATTAAATGGTTTCTGCTCTTGTATTTGATTATAGTTTTGTTTGGTTGTGGAAAGCAACTAAAAATGCATAGATTGCGTCCCTAGATGTTGTAATTGTATTATGTTGTTACTCATTTTGTAGGCATGAATTAAATATAGAAGATTCTTTCCCCGCTATCTGTATTCCTGCGCAGCGTAACATGCTGGAATGCAGGATTATTGCTGCTATGGGAAGACATATTTTCAATAACTAATAACCACAGGTGATATAATAGTTATTTGTTCAAACAGAAATTCTGAACAGATTTGCGTTTACTTCACTAAGTTTCTCTCAAGTTTCAGTCTTGCACTGCTTATTCTGCACATCCAACATCAAGCTTACTTCCTCATCGGTGACTGTCGAACTGTGGATCGATTTGTTCCGCTAGTGCAGAAGATAGTTTTGCCTTGCTAAGTGGAGTTGGTACTGTACCTCATTTCCCTTCACAGTGTGTTCTTTTAGTCATAGCGATTGCAAACAGTTTGTACTTACAATTATGTTACCTTCAGGCATTAGTACTGCATTACCATGAGGTGTGGTTTCCTTGTAAAGGCATTGCTATACAAATATTTTAAAATTAGTGTCCGGCCCTATTTGTCACCTGAAGAACAGGTATGATAAACTTGGCAGCAAAAACTGACTGTTGGGGAAAAAAATGGAAAGTATTGGTGAATGCTTAGCCAGAATATCGATCTTGATGTAAATAAGGAAGATACAGGGATTCATCATCTTCTCAGTTTACAGTCTAAGCATATGATTCCTAGCCATTCTTAAACCACAGAGACTGAGCTACTAAAGCTACACAACTCCATTCATATGGGACATCTTATTATTATTTATATTACCAAACTATATTAATACAACTTCCTTCATCACTGTTATTTGGACTAGCAATGTTAGCCCAATGTCTCATCAGTGTACATTTGTATAGCAGTGATGTTGTTTCTTTATGAAACTCTTGTTTCTGTCTGTGCACTAAGAAAATATTCTGCACTTTTCATAAATTTCTTTGCTCAAAAGTAAAAAATGATGAGTGCTGAACCAAGACTGATGAGTACAGTACATAGAGTCAGCCACAGGATGTCTAGACCACAGATTACATGCAGTGTGTGACCTGTGCAGGACAGGAAGACTCCATATTATGCCACACACATACACAGACAGTTAGCGAGCAGTGGAGACAGAGAGAGCAGCAAGCAACCTCAAGCTACATTATTCACATCCTTTGATTAACCATAATAACTAGTGCCCAGACCACAACCACTGACTCCTTTATCATCAGCTCATGGTTTTCCTTTTGGAGTACACTTCATTCTAAAAACAATTCATGCAGCCTAGAGGCTTGGATTTGCTTTTAATTTGCCACTTGATCCTTTAGTCGAAATATTATTTTACAAATATATATTTACTTTCACTTAAAACCTGCCTGTGGGTTATAGCTAGTTCATTCCCCAATACCCTGATTGTAACTCAAATGAAAATAAAACTGTGCTGATAAAAGAGAAAAGGTATTTTAGTCTCTGTTGTCTAACTTAGCCCTTAGTCTTAGTCATGTGTATCTAGACTTCAATAGACAGTTGAGGTAGGATTTAAAATGGTGGAGGACAAAATGTACCTGATCACAAAGAACACAATTTAGACCTATACGGCTGTGGCTCAGTTGGTAGAGTGGGTCGTCCAGTGATCAGTAAACCGGTGGTTCGAAGCTCTGACTGTCGAAGTGTCCTTGGGCAAGACACTGAACCCCAAATTGCTCCCAGTGGGTCTGGCAGCACCTTGCATGGCAGCAGTGGCCCACTGGAGTGTGAGTGTGAATGTGTGTGTGAATGGGTGAATGTGAGGCCTCAAGTAAAAGCGCTTTGAGCACAGGAAAGGTGGAAAAATGCTATGTACCGGTAAGTGCGGTCCATTTACCATTTACCATTTACAGCTATCAAAGCACTCTGCATCCAGCAGACAACGATTAGTAGGGCGGAGCTGAAGCCACACTTACACGTACAAACACACGTGTACAAACTCACATATGTACGTTTGTACACCTCTAACCTCAGGTGTATCCGTATTAGGCACTCCCTGTCTCACTTTCTGCAAAGCAAAATAAAGGCTCTTGGCTAAAGCAGTAAACTTGGTTGGCCAGCCTTGCTGTTTTCCGTTTGTAGAGACTCTTACGGGAAACATTAGGCCCTGCCTTTCAAATCAAAATAACTGAAGACCTCAAAGGAAAAAGCCTGAAAAATTCCAAATATAAAGACTTGCACAAGGTGTTGTAAGTAGTTTTTCGTTGTTGGTTGTACAATGATACTGGTTTTAGAGTTGTTCTTCTGTAGATCACTGTTACTGAAGTTTAGTTAGAACTGTAGAATGCCCATGAAGAACCTGTGTAGCCACTTTAATCTCATTCATGGTTGTTATTATTATCTTAGGGCCATTTTTTCAATGGTTATAGCTGGGTAGTTGGCTATGCATGACGTTAACTAATATATTCTGAAGTTTCATTGTTGAAAGTTTCATTTAACCAGCTGAAAAAGCTGTCAGTTGTCATAACATTAGAGGCATAACTTATTTGAACCCTTGAAATTACAACAATCTCCACTCCACATGACTCAGAAGATTGACTTTCGAGCAACATCTGCTGTGACTGCATGTGCAGTACCTCTCTATGGCTGGTCTACTGCACCTAAAGCTACTCTTATCATTAATTAAAGTAGTCAGATTTCTTTTTTTTTTAATTATTACTTGTGTTAAAACTTGGTTGATACTCGATTAAGAACACATGTGCAGTTTGGCTCTCGGCATGGATGATTCCCGTAACCTTGAAAGTATGTGCACAGCAATGGACAAGAAGCCAAACAAGTAGATGATGACTCAGGGAGTGATGTCATCCATAGCACTGCTGTGGATGACATCACTCATAGGCTCTCATATCCCAGCCTCCTGCCTTGTGCAAATAATTCAGAGGAGGAAAACATTATTTATCAGTAACATGCCAGGGTGCTTCTCGAACGGATTTAGGGAGGGTGAGAGTGGCCTTCATGGCAGTTTATTGGCTGAAAAGGTTGGTAGGCCATTGTTTTTTCTAATTGCAACATGGTCTGCCTGACACATCTCTTCTGTCTGACTTTCCGTTTTGCTTTCGTACCACTTTATAACCCTTGTCCATGGTCTAAATAAGTATTTCAAATGCCTGTTTTTATGAAGGAGACTGCTTACCTATAGGATGTAGCAGGTACTAACCTGTCATTGCATATTTTCTCTTGATTGGGGTTTAGTGACAGTTCAGATTGTCTATATCATCATCATTTTAAGCAGAAACCAACCTGTGCTATCATAGAGCCTGACTCTTAGATACGTCTCTGTGGAGGTGTTGGAAATCTTTGGAGACCATTGTTCAGTCCTGAGTTTCAGGGCTCCATTCTCTCTCCTCTGTCAATCTTTGTACTGCTCTGTTTAGCTGTTCTGAACACAGATTTATTTTGTACTGCAAGTAAATGAATGTCTTGCCATGCTTCACTCATGAGGGTTTGAGACGTGCTGAGCTCCTTTGTGCTGAGCCTCAAAAGAACTTGGGATATCACTTCATGCAAAGAGGAGCAGTTTGCAAAGAGTGCTTGGCTTCCAATTTACTCACATACATTTCTAGCCATGGCATTCTGTTGGAGTTGTGTTATTTATCATGCATAGAACAAATCAGGTGGAAAGTCCTATTGAGGCTTTAATTCAAATCAAGTGAGACAATTATGGTGGCTTATTGCTCACATGGTTTAGCTTTTATAAATACTTTCAAATACCTGACCTTATGTGATCATTGATTGCTTACGGCATAAGGACAGTTTTTATACCTTATGCCTGTCCTTTTATTGTTGTTGAACAGCCTTTTAAGGGCATTCTTTTGACCTCACCTGGCCCCAGCAGAGGCGCTGCTTAATGATCTGTGATAAAGGCAACCCAAATCTGTTGTTAAGCAAAATCTCCATGGCAAACTAGAACTTCAAAACCACATTGTAGCCTAGAAATAATTTTCAGAGCAGTATAATCTATATTATTAACATATAGAGGTCACAATTTGACAGTGGAACTTTGTAGAAACCTCCAAGGGTGAATCTAATCTGCTGAAAACGTTTTCATCCATCTGCAATGTGACTACAGTTGCCCCAGAACTGTGCTCACAGTGCTAAGGAGATTGATCACAGTACAGACAAATAGGTTAAGCCATCCATCTTCTACCTGCACTTTGCTTGTAACAGCTGTTTCCATGACTTGTAAAGGACATTGACGTAATTAGCCAGCCTGATGTAAAACTCAAGTGAGACTGTGTTGGCAGTTTTCTTATGGATTCACCGTGGAGTCATTGTGCATCATGTAGTTTAGGAAAAGAATAAATCACTTTACACTACTGATCAGAAATACTACCATAAAAAATAGAATAACATTGAAAATGTTACAAGACCTTACAAGACCTCAGTTTTTGTAGGTATGCACTCAGGCATGTGTAGAATATAGAAACTCATTCCAGGTTAGAGTTGAACCGAAGACGGCTACAAACTGTCTTTGATCACAGGAAGGGCTCTGATTATGATCAGCCTTGTAAGATTAGATTAGAATGGAGAGGGCATGGGTATTTTTCCTTGCGTGTGGGAGTGCACAGTGTGTCCCATTTTCCTACAGTCTCGTACTGAGGAGACCTGTGGAGAGACATTCATACCAGAACCTCACACACAATATAGCTAGCATGAGTATCAATAACCCTCTTGCAGGGACTTTCAACAGTTGGTTTGCCCTAATTTATTCCAAAGCTCTGATGCAACAAATTCAAGACCTTGGCAATTCAAGATTGCTGCTTTGCCCATTAAAATTTTTAAAACAGTAAATTCTATGCTATTGTGTACAATATGCAAATCTAAAATGCAAGTAGCATCCTTAGTCCTTAATGACTTAACAGATGTATGTTATTAATTACAACACAGCTGCTCTTCCCTTAAACTGTTTTCTGGAAGTTAAAGCAGTTCATTTGCATTGATTAGTGTGCATTAGAATGGTCTAATTTGTACTATTATGAATCATGCTATATTTATTTTTATGCCTATTTATTACCCTTGTAGCTTTCCTGTCGAAACTCCTAAAATTCAATGTTGTGAGGACACAGTCTAACTCTTTCTTTCTCCAAAACCATTTAAATTGACAATTTATGAAGAAGAATGGGAAATGACATGTTTTCTGCACACTATTACCCTCCTCCTCTGATTCTTCTTCTTCCCAAGACACACAAGCACCCCTCCCTGTCGGTCTCTGTTCCCCTGAGGCCAGTGAGGAAGGCATTCCAGAGCCCAGGAAACTGCAGAAACTGAACCAGAGGGAAAGAGACGCTGTCTATTCTTTTAGAAACATCCTGCACTCTTTCTTTGCCTAGCGCTCTTTGGCTTGTTTCAAGCTGCTAATTTGTTTGCATTATCACATCCATATCAATTTGAGTAGAGGATTTCAGAGCTGCAGGAGCAGCAGGTCTCCTTTCTGACAAAATAAAAGTAAAGGCACTGTCACAAGATTTTGTCTGTCCTCAAGGCCCACCAGCGTTAGATGTGTAAGTCTGAAACTAGTAAGAGTTCTGGATAGTGGAGGAGTTAATGATATTTAACTGGAAAAATATGTCCCAAGGATTTACTGTTGATATGCAATAATATGCTGTAATATTCTTGTGATAAAATAAATGAGTGAAAAGAGGTGTTAATCAAGAAAGAACAAAAAGCTTTACAATGTGATGCAGGCAAGCTAACATATGGTTTTCTTCTACATCAATCATCCGTTTTACAGGCAGCCTACAGGCAGGCAGCCTACAGGCAGCCTACAATATTTTGCTTCTATGTCTAACATGGACTCAGTGAAATGGTCTGAAATTAGATTGGCCTCATAGGAAAAACTGAGGCTTTCTAGCCATTTCTGTTTTTATGATTGTGTTTAACCCTTTTTGAGGCTGTCTTTACAGTTCTTAAATTATTTAGTAAATTTTAAAACAGACTGTTTCTATCTGTTTCGTTGCCCATCCTCATGTTTGACTATTACTGAACACCCTCCCCCGTGCTTTAATATTGGTTCCTTCTGGTTTGCTGTGTGTTAACCAGGACAGCTTTTGTGACTGTCTCCCTGATCTCGGAAGTACCCAGAGAATCCACACCCTCAAGTGGGAGAGTTCCCACTTTCAGTGGATTGACCAATGGTGCTTTTAGTTAGAATAGCAATACATTATTAATAATCTGACTTCTCTTTTATATCAACATACAGATTTGGACAAATAGGTTGATATGTTTCAGCTCACCCTCTTAGATTCCCTCTTGACGGTGATTAAATACAGGCCATCGTCCATCTTTGGTGACAAAATTTGTAGTTGTGTACACCACCTTGACGTTTTCAGTGGTCTGCTGTAAATTCAAATGGGATACCTAAAAGTTACGACATTTTCAGGACAATTCAGGCCTGTATTGGACCATGTAGTGGGTCTGTGTCTCAGGGGATAGCATTCCCTCTCAAGGAGTGGCAGACCACATTCCATTACACAGATTTACTTATGAGGGAAACAACACTATCCAGATTTAAACCCATTGAAAGACCCGTCAGTGCATTCAACATTCATTCTGAACTGTGCCTGTCAGGTTAGCAGGGAGGACATGTCCTTTAGTTCATGCATTAAAAATTAAATGCGTTTTTTCCATTAATTGTGGTAATTTTTTACATGGGGGTGGTCAGTTTCCTACATATCTTAATGTAAGGCTGCACAGATCAACTATAACTCAATAATGGCGTCAGAATTTCAAGCAATATAGAAGAAAATACAATCTGTAAAATGTTTCAACAACAACGAAACAATCAGCAGCATTCAGCCAGTTAAAGTGATAGTTCCATTTTGCTAATTCAAAGCTCTCGTCTTTTTGATAATTTAGGAGATGGGACATTGACTGGAATTATAATTAGTAATTAATCTGTACTTAAATATTTATCGATTTAAATCAATGTCTTGAAATAATAATGAACCATTTCATGGGTTGGGTATGTCCTTATGTGCTCTAGTCCTTTACTTTGAAGAAGAGGAAAGCATGGAAGAAACTGCAATCATTTTTACATCATCTTTGGGCAGCTCTGTATAATTAGAAGGGGTTGATTTTCCTTACCGCAGCAGGGGCTGAAATTGCAGGCCTTGCCCCAACCAGGGTTTAGTAAAGGAACTGAAATAGCACTGGCAAGTTCTGTCCTTGTGTCCCTCTGCGTTATAAAGTGTCGGTCAGATGGGAGAGCAGTTACCGTAACACAGTACAGCCAATTCACCAGCACTTGGATGGCCAGCTTTTATGCAGTGCCTCTTGTTTTCCAAACCAGCTACCAAAATTACAACTTTCTCATAATCTTTTTAGCATGCAGTACAACTGAACCCTACATCTGCCACAAACTGCTATGGTGGCAGCACGTGAAAACACAACTGGCAGCTGTTTTTACAGTATATACAATATAGAAATGTCTTCCATGGGCATCTGCACATCAGTGCAAGAAATAATCAGAGGCAGAGATTAGACATGCATGTCTGTTTCAGACATTGTTCTTGTTCTTGATTAATGCTAGACCCCTTTTAATTTGGCTGCCACTGTCCATTTCATATTTCTTGGTATATTATGTCCACCATCCGCTGTAGCAGGGAGGGGGGGCATAACAGACACAGCCGCTCTTTTTCTTTAAACACCAGTCTGTAATTTACTGTCAAAAATATACATACAATATAACACATACAATATTCCAGCAAGAGGATATCTTATTTCAAACGATAACATTTTCAGTACTGTAATGTCACTGCAGCAAAATTATAAGCAACAGCAAAAACTGCATTTACCAAACTCTACAGTACAGAGAAGACAGTTTTGGTTAAAGCTTAGGATCTGGAAGGATGGCTTTTTTTCCATACAAACATTTTCAATGCATGGACCTGAACTACATGTGTGATCTATTTGTTGCAAGGAAGAACACATCATTAGGGCAAGAAAGAACAAGTAATGTTGCGTTGTTTTGCTTTGATTTTTTTCTTTTCTGGTGTCTTCTTTTTACAGTATTTGAGTGAAAAATGCAGACTTGAAAATCAATCTTTGTTAAGCAATGTCTCAAATCTACCAAACCTAGTACTGCACAAAATCACCCACATTTAGCTGGTGCCAGGTGTTAATTTCAATCCATTTTTAATACTGCTTGGTTCAGACTGATGCCAAAACACAGTGTTGATATGGAAATAGCAGTTGAAATGCTAGGATAAACTCTAGTCATGCATTTCATCACGACACTTACTGTGACATTATTGGTTGAAAGCCGTCAACCGGTGCAAAACACTGAAGCAGCGTGAAGCTCGTCGCGTGAGTATGTCTGCGGTGTGGAATTATTTCGAAGTTGATGACAAAAGCCTTGTGATTGAGGTGCTGTTCATTTTATTTTAAATATTTGTATTTAATATTTCCTGTTGCACCAAGTCCGAAGTGAAACATTTATTTAATGTATTACTTGAATGTTCAAGCTACGCCACAGAAGTGCTCTGTTTAAGAGTTAAATGTTGATTGAAATAAGATGATTAAAATAAAAAATAAGGGACATCCTGTATCCTTTATTTCACTCTTCTTTAAGTTTTTAAAATTTATTATTGAAGTATCGGATTGGGACCACTAAGTATCTGTATCGGTATTGGTTCAAAATCAAATGACTGATTTTAAAACAATAATAAAAAAAAACCTGATCAGGACGTCCTTAATTTAACCTGCATTGTGATTGGCTGAAAACCAAGTTGCTCGACTATCGAGTTGTTTGTATTTTCCTAAGGACCCTTTAAAGTGTTAATATTAATGTGGATGTAGTGGGTCATACTGGAGTCACTGGACTACAGATTCTGACCTTTGCTGAATGACCTTTGGGCCATTTACAAGTCTAAAGTTAGAGGTGTCATGTCAACCGTTTCGATTCTTCTCTCTGAAATTATTCTTCAAGTTTAAAAGCAGCACAAAAAAAGCTTTGTGTCACAGAGTCATGGAAAAAAATGACACTCTTCTGTTTCCAGTTAGACCAGCATCACAACAACACTTGTTTCCGTGAGGAGTGAAGCAGATGCTAATAGTGGTAGATGAGCCTTTTACAAACCTCTGGCTGCAGATAGGCGTCGGGGCTAATCTGCTGTCTTGGCAGTCTTGTGAGGCAGTCAGTCACAGTCTTGAAAAACAGAATGAAGGCTAATTGTCATTACTGTGGTTCATCACATCTGCAGTTCTGATTTAACTGGGTCTGTTGACGTATGGCCTGTATAACTAGTTAGGCATTACAAGCTTCTTGAGGTTGATAATTCATACATTTACATTTGTGGCTATGATGAGTGGGCAACTTTGATGCCACAGAATAGATTACCGGTACTTTGCCAGAGCTGGCTCTTATATTTAAAATGGTTTTTCCATGCTGGATGGATTCTTGTAAAAACGAAATGTGTTTTTCTCATTCAGGGTTTGAGGTTTGCAGTGTCTCCGTAGGTGAGACAGAAAAAACATTGGGAATATCTAGATCAGATTCAGGTTTGTCTACAGACAATATAAAATATAGGTGTCTATTATGTGCTAATTATTACTCATCCATATGCTGTCGGGCATATCCTAGTTGATAGAGGGGAGTTCTTGCTTAGAATTTAGGAATGGGCAACATTTGCCAGCTTCGGTGCTTTGGGAATTCAATGTTATCTTACCCCAGTGGTCAATGACACAGCTTTATTCTTCCATTAACTGAAGTCCTTCTCATGTGCTCTGGTGGCATGAGAAATACTCATGAGCCCCTGACCCTGGGTTTAAATACACATCATGTGGCGCTTTTTATCTAAGGATCCAGGTCTCTTCCCAACTCTTTGTATTTGTTTGTGTCCCTAGCAACCTGTGAAGATAATCATGGCTGGCATTCTTCCTAGCAGGCCAGTCTGTCTTTATTGTAGTGACCGTGATATCATGAAGACCTGCAGAAGCCTTTTTATTATTTTATTATCTGTATCTTGACTGCCTAATTATAACTTACATCCTTGAGTTAAATTCTGTCACTAAAACCCTCTGATAGAATGCATGCCCCACAAACTCAACAAACTTCTCTCGCATGCAAAGCAATCTGAAGTCTTCTAATCATGTGTCGGTCAGCCAGCTGACACAGTTTATGCATACGTTGTACAATCTGAGCTCATGTTTGGTAACTGTAAGGCTCCTCATCAACGTTTGTGGGACACACACAACAAAGTGGAGAGAAATTATGACAGTAAATGTTATTTTAGCGGGGAATCACAGCCTCCAGGTGGATGTTGGAATGTAGGAGGGGTTTACCAAATACTGTAACATTGAGTAGAGGCAGTGTCAGACAAGGGAGTGTTTGCAAACCTGGCAGACATTGCATTAATAGATCAAATAAACCACTAATCCAGCATTATCCCCACTATGTAAGCAGATTTATAGGCAACCCCGCGTCACCTGCCTGTGTACCATAGTACCACTATGTACCAGCCATACCTTCAGACAATATGGGCTGCTATTATTATTATTACCGCCGCTGAGGAGGTTATGAAATTGCCGGCTTTGGTTTGTTTGTCCGTCATGTCCATCCGTCTGTCAGCAAGATGACTCAAAAGGTCCTGGATGGATTTTGATAACATTTTCAGGAAATGTTTGGAATGTTAACAGGAACAGATTGTCAATTTTTAGTGATGAACCAGAAGAGATCCTGGTTTATGGATCAGTTTGAAATTTACAGTAACATTGCAGTCAATGGCGCTTCAAAATTAGTTTGTCAATATCTTTGTTCATTGACCAATATTTATAGAATTTCACACAGTCATGTAGGGTGGGGGCCTCTATGTTGCCACCAAATTTAATCTGGTTCAGATCCAGAATAACGTTAGGAAAAAAACATTACATTTTAACATTTAAAACCCAATTGGAATACAAATCTGCTAAAAATACACGTCAAGCCCGATTCACTTTTACTTGTCATGGTTGGTGTATAAACATAGCAAGAACAATTTATAACCTTTTGGTGATTATCCAGATCACCATTATGAGAGGGAATGAGCTGCTCAGCAGAGGTCTGCACTCTCTGAGTGCTTTTCTAGATGGTATTATTATTATTATTATTATGAAGGGTTCTCTCAGGTTACTAAACCAGATAGGGCAGTTAAAATGTGATTAAAATCTGATCTGTACATCTGAAACCTTGTCTGAATACAGAACACATGCAAATCCTCTCAAAAGGTCCTTGTCTTGAAAATGACAACAAGAAAGAACATGCTTATTTGTGAACTGTGTGGTCTAATTTGAAGATGTTGATTTGCTTCAGAACAACATTTGTGCTTTCTCCACACTCTCTTTTTTCAGCTGAGCGTCTTTCAATTATTGTTTTGTGCTCAAATGCAGAAACTGATTAGTGTGTTGTACATTTCTCTTTCACACGTATTTGTATTTGTGAGATATTTCCAAAGTTGGATGATGGGAGCAATTTGGTTTTAATAGGATTAAAAGCTGGAGGATAAATTATTAACTTGCTTTTATTCGGTGATATGGTGGCTAGTTGCCTCACAAAGACTGCTGGGTTGAAATTTAGACTGTAAATCCAATCAGTGTGTTCTTTCCAGGCTCTGGCTTTACTGCAAGATGTGGGTGTAGCTGTTGTAGACTTGAAGTAACAGTGTAGCTATTTGTTAAACATTCAACTAGCTTTTTTTCTCTCAACAGCTGATGTCCACAGCCACAGTGCCCATAGAAGATTACCATCCGGTGGAAACCCCCATCTCCAGGGGCCTGGCAGCGGTCACACAAACGTGTCGGATGATGTTTTCAGATTAAGCCTCAACAAGGGAGTGTCCATGTCGCTCCCCTCCTCACCTCTCCTCCCACGACAGTCTTATATGATGCCCTTGCGCTCAAGCAAGAGATCACCAGGTATTATTTGTTTGACTTTGAGATTTGCTTTTGGTTCCTGATGTTTTAGCATTGTTTAAAATACAGTCAGACATAGACTTTTGCTCTGTATCATACATATTACACAATTTCCCAAGACAAAATGTGAATATACTGTGACTAATTTTGTCACATAAATGGAGCTTTATTTGTCGCTTTCAGCTTAATTTCAGTTATTTCGCCTGTCAACAGGTTCCTTTCTTAGATTCTCTCAATGTTAAACATTGTAGCTTTCTAACTTGGTCTACGATATATTAGGTCAAATTATGCGGAGTAATTATCTTATCTTATCAAAAACAGTGGTATGAAGTAGTAATGGTAAGTAGTAAGTGGAAATGTTTTGGGACAGTGGAGCTGTAGCATGCAAGACATAACAAATTTGTACAGACACTGAAGAACATAGAGAAGTGGACAACTTTATGTCCTTAATTTTTGTATTCACAACGCATTAAAGTTCTATGCTAGTTCACTTTAGAGGTCTCATTTTCATTCAATGTTATTGAAATGAAGGGAGAATCTCGAATGCACCTCTTTATTACTTTATTACGGTTGAATGTAAAAGATGCAGTAGGATCCCACCTTTCTTTCTCACTGGCTGCGTTTACATGGACAAAATGTCTTTAATCCGATCAGAGTTCGGAGTAAAATTATGATCGGATGCACTGTGTTCATGGTCCCTAAAAATATTGATCCGATTAGGACTTGCGTCTACATGAGGGGCTACATGAGAAACACCATCGTCATAACAAGCCAATCAGATGCTGCACAAGGCTATGGCATTGCTATAATAGGATTCATAAATTGGGACATGAGGTATGCGCTGTCTGTGTACCCTCCAGATCACCCTACATAGATGGAGAGCTTTTACCAATTGCACAGTGTGTTTACGCTTTGGTAATGGGTGTGTGTTTATGCTGGATCTAATTTTCAGTCCTCCCCGACTCCCTCCATCCACCATGTTGGAAACGTGGCTGTCAGCAGCTGTGGGGTGCTTCAAAGCAGGGGATACCTTTGTAGCTGAACTTGTTTCAACCGGATGCTTTGCACGCAGGCAAAAAGGAAAGACATCTTTTAAGTTGTCAGTGTGGCCCACTCACATGTGGCACTCATCTGTGGACTTCCCAGCCTTTGTTTAGAGTGTTTCCTGCTTTGATCTGTTTAGTGTAAAGGAGTTGATGGAAAAGGGGGTCGGCTGGTTTAATCCTAACTACATACTCGTTTGTTTAAGCACACATCTGTGTCCGAAATGATCATTTTGCTGTTCAAGTCCAGTTTTAGGATTTTATTTAGGATGCGTTTCAAAGTTGAAGGCTATGTTCTGATTTCAGGTGCAGATTAAGAAAGGATTGTGTTGGCTTTAATATTTCACCTGACTTTCTATGCATACATAATTTAAATTTAAATGCAATAATGGACTTGTGAGTCTAAAGTTGTATTACATTATGCATATTTCAACAGAACGCTGGATGCATAATGGCAAATAGCAAATAAGTTCCAAGAATATAAAAGTATTCTGATTCTGATATTACTTTTTTTCTCTTCTAAAAAACAAAGCGCAAATTGTTTAGAAGAGCCAAGTCAAGTTTAATTTGCACACCTCCCATTCAAGTTAAAGTGAATCATCAAACAATGTATGTGATACTACAGGAAGTGTAATGACCATTTGAAGCGCATCAAAGGGAGTGCTGATGAAATGTACATTTGTAGACATGAAAGGAGGAGGGACTAGAGACAGACAGAGAGAGAAGACGGGTTTGTGAAGGTGAAAAGGGCCCTGGGAAGAGGGGAGGGGGGAGAGGGGAGGGGGGAAACTCATTAAAGCCATATTCCCAGTTGCCATGCTCAGAGGTGTGGAAAAAGTGGTTTAAAAAATGGTCTGATGAGTTAGAATGTTGAGGACAAGCAGGAAGGGTATGTTGGGGGAGGGTTTGCAGACTCTCTTCTTCCCTCCTCACAGGTAACTGTGAAACTCCATGGGGGGAGAGTTGACACTTCCAGTTAATAAACACATACTGCAGGAAATGTCTCAGTTCAGCGACGAAAACAACGTGGGCCAAAACGCTGAGTATTGTCTTCTTGCTGAGCCAAAGAAAGAAAGATTATTCCTGACGAAGTGAACATCTTCCAATGAAATTGATAGTGCTCATGTATCCCTTCTTGACTAGTCCAGTCAAACCAAAGCCATGATGTCTAAATCCTCTAATGCTTTTTCCAACCCAGGCCAATATTATGAACATAGTTACCTTACACTCTCGTGTAAAATGTAAAATAAGTGTTATTGATCTCAACTGCGCCCTGCAAACAGATGTGATAACCATGTTTTTAACAAATAATGTCACGGAATTCCAAAGTGACATGGCAGTAAATACAATATATACAGTCTACACAAACACTACACAAAAAGGTTGAGTTTGGGATGCGTCATGCTAAAAAATAAAACAGACAGATTTTAATGAGCTATGTATTGCCTAGAAGGATACATTTGACCTGCTTTTAGTTGTTTTTAAAGCATTTTTTTGTCCAACTGTTGTTACATTTTGCATTCTAAATACATCATGGAAACCTCTTGCGTGTTGCTTCCCAACCAAAACAAAAACCACATCTCAAACACCAATTTTGAATTGACGAGAAACAAGCTTTTTACAGTACAGAGACAACAAGGGATTAAATAAAAATAATTTAAATGGCTTATGAAGCTAAAAACGCAACTTTGTGAACTTATAAAGAAATATTTAAGCATTTTAATAAAAACAAACTAGGAGTCAGTAGGTTTTAATTTTTACTTATTGTTTTTGACTCTTTTTTTCGACTATTTGTGTTAACGCTTTAAATTATCACCAACCTCATTTTCCCATTTATACAATACATTCCTCCGTGCATTCTTTGACACTTCCATTTATTCTCATTTTCATCCAGCTGTCACCAATGTATTTGAGGTGAAGTTGTTTCACAGATTAAGAAAGTATTTTGTGGCTTGCCTTCATTTCCACACACATTGCCGCGTGGAAGGCTCTTATTTAGAGGCTTTTCTCTTGAAAGCTTCACAGGGGACACCAGAGCAGCATTGAGTTCATTAGGAGTGAGACGGATGCATTAACCGCAGAGTCCTGGTGGCGTTGAGTGCCAGCGCTTTGATCCACTAATCCCAGATCTTAACCATGAAACACAGCACCCTGACATGTGTTGAGCAGCACCTCCGCTATAGTCTTTATAGTTTACAGGCACCCTTGAGGCCATCTACTGCTGCAGGCTGCCCTAATGAACCCATCTCCAACCAGTACACTTCACAGATCAAGCATTTAGAAACTCCATTTCTGTTTTTCAGTGGCTAGTTGATGGCTTGTAATGCGAGGGATGAAGCTTTCAGGTGTTTTTCAGATTTTATAATTTCCCTAAAATCCTCTTGCACATTCTCCTAATTATCTCCACAGTGACCTCCTCTGGCTGTCGTAGGTAACTGTGCCACTGTGGGATTAAAGGCATCTGTTGAATGAGAACTGTTTACAAAGGTGCTGTAAATGTGTGTACATTAGATGGTGACCTTCCTATAGATGACTAAATGCTTTGTGTCAATGTCTGCCTACAAGGGATCATTGAGCAGCAATTGATATTATATTATTGCTTCCATGGGCAGTGCATCATTTTAACTGAGACCATTGTGTGTCTTAAAGTGATTTCAGTTGGGTTTCCTTTGCGGTAACATAGAAGCTGATTGATAAAGCTACTGATAAACCCAGCAGACCTGAAAGTCGACATCAGTTATTCAAGCATGATGTTGACCCTGTGTTTATCATCTTTGTGCCGGGTCTGAGACAAAGCATACAGCTTTTCCTAAATCATGATTATTAAGTGCTATATCTCTGTTGTTTGAGGGGCAGAGGCTGATACCCTTGCAGATATCGTGTAATTTAAAAATGGTAAAATAATTTGCGTAACTACGCCTTATAGTTTTAGGCAAGTCATTAAAAGCTTTAAAAGCTTCAGGAAGTGTACGTTCATAAACTAAAGCCCTTAAACAGAAAATTATTTCTCAAAGTGATCATAAACCCCCTTCTCCTCTGTAGTGTTTATTATTCTTGCCAAATTAATTATTGATTGAAATGATGCCATATTATATTATAATATCCTGTATTTTAGAGGATGTCCGTCAGCCAGAAATCTACATCGTCTTCTTCAATGCTAAATAAATGTCATTAATTTTAGAGCTCTGTATGAGCTGTTTTCAAAGCTAGTTGTAGCACACTTCAGGTGAACTCGATCCTGAATTCAACTCTGTGGTTTTGACAGCAACCAGACAGCCCTGAGGGAATATTGATGCCAGTCTGAGAGCTCAGCCTATAAAAGACCTTGCAATGCTGCAGGAACCCTTTCAAAGGTTCCTCTGATGAGCACTCGGTGAGAAGCTCTCTCTAGCTCACTCTGCTACACTTCACTACACTCCAGCTTTAGGTCCTTATCACATGCAAGCCGCCTTTTCATCTGCAGTGGAATCCCAATTCACTTGCTGCCTAAGAGACCAAATGTACCGCCAGTCAGTAGATTCTGGATGCTCCTGTGATATAGTTGTGCTTCGTACTTAATTGTTCGTTAATTACCGCTACATTTCTTTACATTGCTTGGGCAGTTGTTTTCTTTTGAAAATGTATGACTGTCTGCAGTGGAGACCAATTCATAATTCATCTGAGTTTGTGAAACCGCATGTATGAGATTAAGCATGACTATTAAACATGAACTGTTGAACACGTGACGAGTCTCCCCTTGTGTCACAATGCAGTACAGGAGAGGACAGTGGCACTGCGAAGAGGGAGGACGTCTCAAATGTGCATTTGTACTTAAGTTCACGGGGCAGCATGTCTGTTTCTCAGCCGTAGAGGAACCAATTTTAACTCAAGCTGTGTCTCAGATGTACAATTAATAACACTGTTGGCTGCGTTTAACGTCCAGCACACAGTATAATCCCGCCCATCTTTTTTTGGGGGGGTGGGGTCGGAATTCATTATTTTATGACATTTAGTATGACATTTTCGAACATAAGGAGAGCTGTTGTGGGATTTATTTTATTCTCGTTGCTGCACAAAGAGGCCACAATGACTTATTCACATGTTGAAATGTGAAGAAGTCAGAGTCCATCGTCAAGAATGTTGGGAAAACTTTGATCACTTCCTCACTATCAACAGCTCTCTCTTTCACTGACATTATGGACGAGTGAATGATGGGGAGCAAGGAGTCCTCTGGAATCACAGCACATGTGGCTGCGTTACCCCGACGATAACATTGGCTTTCATTAAAATCTTTTTTTTAATATAATCCACCCACCTTCTGTTTTCTTGCTATTCTTGTCACATATTTGATATGATAGATATTTTATTAGATATGCCATCTATTTAATAATGATTCATATGTACCTCTTTTTTTAATGCTCACTCCCCTTGTGACTTGATCCTTTTGGAACGATACAGATAAAGGGAAAGTAAATAGATCTGTCTTTCAAATATAAGTTTAATCAGAACAACATAATCACTAATTGTTTTGTGTAGACACTTGAGTAAACTTATCAACACTGGTCAGCCATCATAGCTTTTACCACAGTGCACCTTAAATATATTAAACATTAATTCAGAAAACAAGAGCCTTCTTGTTTTTACGTTTTTTGTTCGTGGCCAGTCTGTCAGAATACTTCTGAGTCAGTAGTCTTGCTTGTCCTTGTTCTGATTACCTCTTGCCTGTTTTTTGAGTGTATCATAGTGAGAATGTTCTCTTGTCCTCACTGAATGGGGTATATTCACAATACTGCACCTTAATGACTTTTAATTGCGTCTGGCTCCGAGATAGAATGGGCCGATGACGCTTATAGCCGGGTGATAATTCTTCTAAAACAAGTCTAAACAGGTTTACACTCATTTACATGAAAGTAAAAGAACATTTAACGTCTGCTTCTGTCTCTCATTGTCCTTCAAGGGTCATTTTTCTGACACTTCCATTTCTGAGACCTTTCCATGCCTGTTATAAACCAGAATGGCTCATCCATCAGTGCTTGCATCTAAAAGGGCAAAGCGGTAATGACACCCTGTTAAATCTTGAGATTAGATTTTCAGTGGAAAGGACCCGTACATGCTTTGCCATGTGCTGCTGCTCAGATGTTAGAGTTTTGATGGAGGATCTTTAACCTGTTCATTCAGCCATCTGATGTGGCCAAAATATACTCTTGAAAAGCAGCCATATGTTTGTTGTTTCACAAGTTGGGGTTCCTCTTGGCACCTTGTGTAAACCCAATAATAAGCATATGGCTTTAGTTACTCCAGCTATGCCCCCAGTGTTTAAAAAAGAATGAAATGCACTCAACAGAACATATTTGGCAGTCAGCATTTGGTCCAAGATATTTACCTGAACTAAATGTGGCTCACACACGGCCTCTGCTTTTCTGTAGCCTTTTTAATTGGAGCAGTGTGACTCCTGCTTAATGGGCTTCGCCTGACTGTCCGGATGAACGGCGGCTTTCACGACACACTCTTTGGTTTTGTCTGCTCAAGTAACGGTTGACCTGGAGTGCTCCTGCAAATTCTTCACCGGATCAATCCTCTTGAGGCTGAGACCTCACCTACCATATTGGAAATCCAGTTGTAAGATCATGGTGCTTTGAAAGACGCATCGTAATTATTTCTCCTCTATATAACAGCCACTGCTTGCTGCTCCTGTGAGGGACAACTTTTTATGACCTAATCTGAATACTTTTAGACCTAGAGTTGTTAGTAATGTTTTGTTTTTACTGCTTGTATATCACAGATTCGTGCTTCAGGCAAAGCTCTGCTCAGGTATCACTTCCTTCCTCACTAATGCATTTTAAGTTGCGTATCCATAGATGGCACTGTGCATCAAGCTGACTTAGACTCTCATGCTTCGTTTGTTACAGTGATACTTCCAGACAATTTCCCCTCACAAAGACCCCTCTCCCCCTCCCCCAACACACACACGCACACATACTGTAACCTTCAGTGTTAGTGTCTGTTGCCAGCTGTGGTTTGTAGAGTATTTGATCTGAACATGGCGATGGTGCTTTCTTTGCAGGTGGGGCTAGCTGTCGAGTGTTGGAACAGGAATTTGCTATCCCTGATCACTCAGATTTCTATGTTGTGACTAAAGTTCCACATAGTGCACACTCATCTGATTAAAGGAAGCAGGTTTAGATTGGGTTATATTAGGTCAGGGTCGGTGTAGCATGAAGATAGTACAAGGGGAGACATGCTGGTGCTGTTTCCATGGATTTACTGTTGCTTTGCTTCTTGGCTCAGTATTTAGTCTAGTGTCTGCGCTGGATCTCCTGCATATATAAACAATTATAGTACCACTCTGAGAAAAGATTAGTACGCCTTTACTACCACTCAGAGGAACATTTCCATTCGAATGATAATTTCTATTTAAGGTGCATTAAAAAGCTGAGCGTACAGAATATTTTAAATACAACATGCATATATATTTTTTTGCATGTTGCAAATATTGTGACTGTTGTAAAACAAGGTCTGCAGTTGAACGAGTAGGTAGAAGTGAAGCGGGGAGGTCAGTGGTTTATCTTTAAGTCTGGCACAGTGAGAAAACATTCTGTGTGGAGCTGTGGAATTTTCTAATTCCGTCACGGTGTGAAGCAGCAGAGGCTCGACTCCTCAATTAAAACAAACCTCTGTCATATAGATCATCGATCTGCCTTTAGCTGTGAACGTTTCCTTGAGGTTATAGTGTCATTGATTTGTTCTATACGGGCGCATGTGAAGACTCATTTGAAAGTTTATGAGGAGGGTAATTGTTGTGGTTTCCTGCTATTGTTTATGTTCCACAAGATGGCTAGCTGCATTTACTGCCTGGTCAGTGTGTGTGTGTGTGTGTGTGTGTGTGAGAAAGAGAGAGAGAGAGAGACTTTTTGTGAGCTACACAGTGCATCCAAGCTTGTCCAACTAAGACACCACTGCATCTCATCTCTATTCCCATCTGGAACACGTTAATCCAGCAAGAACTCTGTCTCTCCCTCTCTCTCTCTCTTTCTCCCATTCTTTCCTCTTTTGCATTCATTCCTCCCTCTCTCTCTCTCTCTCTGTCTGGCACACTCTGTCTCTATCTCATTCTCCCCGTGTCTTTGGTTCCTGCTATCAGGTCCGATCAGGAAACCCAAATATGTGGAGAGTCCGCGCGTTCCTTCTGATGCCATCGTTTCAGCGCTGAGGAAGGTGGCCGACAACAAGGAATCTTCACACCATGGTGAGTTTTGCTTTTCATTTGTGAGTGTGTGCTTGTTTCTTTGGTGAGATTGGCACCGGTTAGACCTGTTAGCTGTCATTCACAACTTTCCTCTCAGACTGTGACCAGGTTTTCTGGCTCCATTTGTAGTATAAGGTCAGGGAAAGGTCTTTTTAATTTGACGTTAGGGGTAGTATGAGTGTTGTAAACAAGCTTAAGCATGTGTTCTCTAATGCAAACACACGATTGTGCTGTGTTTATTTTTAAGTGTGTGTTAAGATTACAAAGGAGCCAGTTTGTTTGCTGTGTGAAGATCGGCTCACTGAAGCGCTGGGTTTGTTTGATGGACCTTATATTTCTTCATAACTGGACAGGTGTGTGTTCATGTCTCCATGGTTTATGAGGTGTGCTCTCGGTGATGCTGCTGCTTATTCCTGTTAACTCTGTGCTGTTTTGGGCGTATGTTTGTGTATTGGGTGATGTTTCACTAAGTGGTCTGCTTTGATTTCCAGCAGAGCAGAGAAGCCTTAAATTCTTCCCGCATGCTTAAGCGGCGATTTAGGATGCATTATCTTAAATAAAATACTAGAGTAGTACTCTCTAATTCTACACGCCTCACATGCAGACAGTAGGAACTCAGTGTGCTGACCATTGCATACCAAGGCAGGAGGGTGTGGCAGACGTTCAGCTGGCACCCGGCTACCGTCGGACAACGGACGGCAGATAAATGTTATCCCATGACAGCTGGTGAGCTGGCACGATTAGAAAGCTAATCTTATGAGCTGTACAAAAAAATGTTTCTGCCTAACTAAGGATAAGTCACTTTTGTTTTTATGATTTTTTGTTGAATTAATATACTTAGGCCCGAGCACCTATCCTAGTTTGTTGTTTGTTATGTTACACGTTTTTCACAGGTTGAGAGTCATTAATAAATGTGTTACTCAATGAAACCGAAACCGAGACGAAACTCTTTAAGAACTAACCGAACCGAAACCGAAGGACAATTCCCACAACCGGACAGCTTTAAAGAGAGACAACAGCACAGAACGAGAAGACAAAGAAAACAGGAGTGGACCGTTATTAATCTATGCAGTGATTAATTAATTAAGCTGCTGCTGAAGCTTCTGATCGAAGTGCTGGTATACAGGAAATTACAGATGCTATTGCTGCCTCTTCTGTTATTCGAGGCAATCTAACAGTGACTTGTGAATGTAGTGAGCGAGTGAATGTCGGTGGTGGTCAGGAGGGCCGATGGCACAAATTGGCAGGCTCGTTTCTGTAAGTCTGCCCCTGTAGCTTCACCTCCACCAAGTAGGGACTGAATGAATAATGCACAATATTGAGCGCTTTGAGTTTCTAAAGAAAAGTGCTCTATAAATCCAATGCGTTATTATTATTGACTTTGTGTGTTTATATTAGGGCTGTGGCGATACACTAATAAACCCGAAATGCTCCCATACATCTGCAGGCGCTGGATTTATACTCTCCGCCATTCTGATGAATTGCTCCGCTCTAACCGGAAGAGAAAGACGTAGGTTCTGGTTAACTTGCTAGAAATGCTCTACAGCAACACTAGCGGTGGGCAGACCTAATTGCTCTTCCTGCAAAGTGCGGGACGGGGGGGGGGATGAATGGGGCTTAATGCATTGATACTCGCAGCTAAAAAAAAATCGATATTATCTGGGGAATCAAAATATATCTATATATATCGTAGAATCGATAAAATTGCTCGGCTCTAGTTTGTGAAGATGATTCCAAATTTTGGAGTTGAATTGATGTATTCCTGCTGCATAGATCAATTTGTGTCACATGCTGCACACCTATGTTTCCCCCCCCCTTCCCAGTAAAGCTTCTTTCAGGCTGTTTTCTGCTACTTCGAAGAAGATAAACGGTGCAGATTTTTTGCCGTCTGAGACAGAGTTGGATGGTTCTGTGACATTGGAGCTTGTCTAACAAGGTCAGCATCAATATGTTGATACGATGCTGGAAGAATTTGAGTCAGAAAATCCTTTGGAAATTTCACAGCATGAGAAGTAGTGACATTCCGACCCCAAATAAAATGAGTTCTCAGGAGATGTGAATGAGCTTTTTGGTGAGTGTTGTGCTGAACAATGAATCACCAGGATGTCTTGAAACAACGCACCAATATTACAACTTTGTCGTATTACTTTAATCATTGTCAGACATTATTAGCTTTGTTAGTGTTTCATTATCACTGTTCTCAGATATGATTACACTGTATGCCAAGTTTTATTGCATTCGATTGTTATGCTTCTGAGTTATACTGGCAGAGCTGTCTGTTGTGGACGGGCAGAATAGGCTGCCGGCATGTATTTGACCTGCAGTGCTGCAATGTCAGTCTGCCAATGAGGAACGATGAGAAAGCTACTTGCACATTTGTGGCTTCATTTTATCTGTGTTTCCCATATTGTTTTGTTTGTTTGGGTACGAGTGTTTGCCTGCAGAAGTCATCTGCGACGGGCGACCAACGGTCTGCTTGTCAAGATCGTTTCAGCTGTGGTCAGAGCTCTGTCTCTATCAATCAGCCTTAAGATCAGCTCCAGTCCTCTCATACAATTATGTCTCCCTCTTACATCCCTTTTACAACTGCAGTGGGACCTTGGCCTCAGCACCCAACACCTGTTTCTTCATGTACTGAAGCTGTGGGCCAACTGAAGTCTCACCAGTTAAATCTGGCTGCAGTATTGTTTTGTCTAGTCTGTTGTGATTGTGCTGGTAGTAATCTGACCTTTTATTGTTATTTCTTGTACATGCATTACAAGTTTAAATATGTGACGTTTGTTCAATTCATGGCTCTGTGTGTAGTTTGGGAGCACACAGTGAGAACATTTGTAGCTACAGCCATATTTAGATTCATAAAGAGTCATTTCAGAAAACAAAACATGGTCAATAAAGTCTTAACATCCAACCGAACACAGACTCTGTTCTGTTAATGCTGTGTTTAGCTGTACGATTGTCTGTCCTGATGCCATCAAACAGAAGTAAGCTAATGCCAAGTCTCAAAGTCACAGTTCTGACAGGCTGCAGCTACGTCGTAACCACGTCCTTGATGTGACTGCTGTCTGGATGCTTCCTCGTATTTTTTAGATTCTGATGGAGAGATGCGTTTAAAATGACTGAAAGCTTTGGTCATCTTCTCCTGATTGTTAGCAGGATTATGGAAAAACTACTGGGTAGATCTTGATGTAAAAAAAATCTGAAGATGGGTCTTGGTCTAATTTAGGTCATTAAATTTTGATAGTGATCCGGATACACGTCTTGATACATTCAGATAGGTATCTGGATTTTTCCATTCATTTATAATGGAGCTTTTTAAAAAACAAATTATTTCTTGTAAAATATAAATTCAATTTACTCTCCAAAAATCACATTCAAAGGGGTCTGATCTGCTCTATCGTTTAAAATGTCTTCTGGATCTGGTCCAGAATGAGGGCAGGAAAAATATTACATTTTAACATTGAAAGCCCCTTTTACCGATTCAAAGGATGAGTTTAAAAATACACATTAACTCTGATTCACTTTTACTTTTCATGGTTGGTGTATAAAGATACCAAGTACCGAGGGGCGACGGTGGTTGAGCGGGACGTCCTATGATTGAGAGGTTGGTGGTTCGATTCCCGGCTCCGGCACATGTGTACACTATTGTGTCCTTGGGCAAGACACTTCACCGACGTTGCCTGTGTGAATGTAGTGAGCGAGCGAGTGAATGTCGGTGGTGGTCAGGAGGGCCAATGGCGTAGCCTCACTTCTGTCAGTGTGCCCCAGGGTGCCCCAGGGTGGTGGCCCAGGGTGGTGCACTTTGGTACGATAGTAGCTTCACCACCACCAAGTGCAATAATGCACAATACAAAGCATCTGGCATCTTTGAGTGTCCAGAAAAGTGCTATATAAACCCAATGCATTATTATAATAAGAACAATTTATAACCTTTTGATGACGATCCAGATCACCATGTGGGTGGTGCAAATCCGATTAAGAGGGGAATGAGCTGCTTAGCGGAGGTTTGCGCTCTGGGTGCTTTTGTAGTTAAAATGGATGATGAATATCCATCCATATGCATGTAGAAAAACAAGCAGCAGAGTATGGTGTCAAGCTAAGATCCCATTCAAAGTGAGTGTTTACCTTGTCGTCCCCACTCTGGATCTCTTTTTTCTTAATATTGTGTTATTAACAGTTTCACCTCAGTTTGCTGTGATGTCTCATTGGACACTCCATCTGTGTCCAGCAAAAGACATTGTGGTTATGAATTGAAATGTGAAATAAGAATGTTCATCGTGCTTTAGAGGGACACATCACCTCATACCTTGGAACTAACAGGGGAAGCAGGATGCATGTTCTCATTGAGGGTTCATTAAAACACACTCCACTGTTGTGGTAATGAAACTCCAGCTGCTAATGAGCACCGGCTGGATTGTTTTCTCTGCAGGGAGAGAGCCAAGACAGCTCTGTGGAGCCAGTCTGTTCATGAGGTTCACCCTCCTCCTCCTCCACGGCTCTTCTGCTCCACTCTTCTTCCTTTACTCTTAATTCGTCTTTATTTCACACCTGCTCTTAAACCTCCTCAGGCCAGTAGATAATGATGTTGTTTTGTTTTTGCCTCTATTTACTGTATGGTTACTGGAATAACCAAAAGTGGTTCCAGCTGCATCCCTTTTTTATATCTTAAGGATAGCATACAACGATGTTGTACAAAGACCCATTTTTACTTCATGCCTGTCTTCCGCATGAATACATAATGCTTAACGCAACTGCCACAGTTCCATCGTGCCTGTCATAGTATCATAAATAATGGTTGTTAGAGTAATAATTAAAACACTAAATCATAATTTTGTAGTAAGACACAAAAAGGCTTCGAGCTTGTGTTGCCCTTAGAACATTATAACGCTACGTGAAAACCATTCTGACGGATCCACTTAATAAACTGGATAAATGAATCACGAAGA
The DNA here is from genome assembly GCF_040956055.1 of Brachionichthys hirsutus. NCBI lineage: Eukaryota > Metazoa > Chordata > Actinopteri > Lophiiformes > Brachionichthyidae > Brachionichthys > Brachionichthys hirsutus. The sequence goes on along the minus strand of NW_027180327.1, from coordinate 249,047 downwards.
GTAGCTAATAGAGAATAAATTTATGATTATTTTCATTATTAATTACTCCGATGAAGTTTTCACAATTACTGTTTAAAAAAAAAGAGTCAAACTTCATGATAGATGCTCATCAAAATTTCTTTGAATTCTTATTTTACTCGACAAATAGTCCCAAAACCAAATTGTTTATTATCACAAATGATCCAAACAAAGAAACTCTTTACATTTAATGAAGTGGGAGCAGCAAATGTCTGAAAACAACTTAAGGAATCGATAAAGTTATTGGCAGTTGATGGTTTACAAAAAGATTATTCAGTTGGAGTAATTATTAGTGTCCCTGCAAACTTCTGATTTATGCTTCACTTCTGGATGGTGCTTTATCCCCAGGAAAAATTAAAGATAATAGATAAGAGCCAACCAAGCCCACTTCCCTTCACCTTAAAGGCTTAAACTGTTACCTTCAGTGTGTTCTAGATCCTTCCCAAAGATCTCACTGACCATTTATTGGGTTTGGATTTCCTCAAAGCTTTTTAGTTTTTCCTCTCTATGCTCCATCTTCCAATTAAGACTCCATGCCTAAAGGCTTTTATCCATCAGGTTAGCGTTAGCCAATGCTCAATCAAGTTGCCCGTACACTCCTCACAATTGCAGTGCTGATTAAATAGATAACTGAAGTTCATGCAAAGTTATAATTCAATCTGAATTTTGTTATAAGTGCTTGTGCTGCAGTGGGTCTGTCAGAATCCAGTGATCCTGCACAGAATGTACTTCAGCTCATTATTGGTAAATCTGTGGAGCCTTTCGAGTTAATATAACTTGACTGTCATATAGTCACTCTGGTTTTTCCAGGAAGCAGCTAACTTGGAATTATTAGTTCTTACTTCTTAAAGTGCTGTGCTGTTCATGTGACGCATTATTGTATTCCAACTCCATGCAGTAAAATGGCTCCTTGTCATTTGGCCTAATGTTGCAGCTTCAGACAGACGCCTTCAGAAACCTTTTTTATTTGCTTTTTCAGAGACCTCATGAAGAGAAATAAGACTCAGCTAGTGCTTGATCAATTCTATTATCTGACTTTTTAGTGTGGTTTAGTGGTTCGTGTTGTTGCCTCTCGGCAGGAAAGTGTTTGGTTTGTGAAAAAGTTCAAAATGGAGTTGGACATGATCTCCTCCTGGTCTGCAGTTTTCTCTGGCTTCCTCCCCGAATCAAAAGAAGTGAACGTTTGGTGGTGATTGGTAACAAATATGTTCCTTGTGTTTGTATCAGTTTTTTGATGAGCTGGCATCCTATGCTGTACCCTATTCCTTGCTGTTGTAATGTGTTTTTCTGCTTTGGTATGGATTAGAAAATACTTGATATATTATAGAATGACTATAGATTAAATATGCGTTGCAACATTGTTGTCCTTTGCCCTGGGATTATTGCTATGATGTGTCATTAGTTTTTAATGGAATAATCTGGTTTGTTAGAAGAATTAGAGAACATAGACCAGGGACACAGTGGCTACATGGGGATAGAATACGTGCCAGTTTTATCATTTCTTGTATGACCTCGGTTTATACAAAGCTCCCTGGATCACGTCATGCTTTTTCTGCACAATGGGTGAGGTGTACAGTAATAAAACTCTTGATTGCAGCATCACGGTTTAGCATTTTCTGGCAGTATTCACTACCCAGTTCATTGTCTGTAGACAGTACTTGGTGTTACTATCATGGTTCTTTCTCATTTGTTTACCCTTAAGAGGATTTCAGATGTTTTTAAACAAATATTTTACTAATTTTATGAACGCAATGGCTGCTCAATAAATCTTAAATTATTGTCAGATCAATATAGGAGCTGTGGTTATCCAAAGATTAAAGAATAGAGCTTCCTATTGAGGGGTAGCTGTTCTGGTAACAACCACTTATAACATTTTTATTTTAAAGATTACATATTATACTCTTTTTCCACAAATTAATGCAGTTCCCAGACACTTATATGAAATATCTGTGCCGGTCAAAATAGCAAACAGATGCTGCAGGACAGCGTCCCTCTTTTCTGTCTCAAAAAGCTCTGTCAGAAAAGCCTCTGAAAACAAACCCGAAACTTGAGTGCACATGCACACATATCTTCTGCATGGTCTCTTACTGTGACATCACAGTAAGATATATTTCTTCCAAAATTGTTTCTGTACTTCATAATATGGGACCTTTAAAGGAGACATATTATGAAAAACTCACTTTTCCCATGTTTCTACACTTTTATGGTGGCTTTGGGTCATTACCAACCCCAAAACAGCTAAATAAACCACCAAGTGAATCCTGCATAGTTTACGTAGTTCTGTAATCACCTACAAAATATTTTGAGAATATTTAAAATATTTTATAGTTCAGATGTTCCATGTCAATTTAAAGTCTATTAGGGCTCCATGATGTGACAACCATCAAGGTGTACCCAGCAGGGACGGACAATGCATGGTTGCGTCTCAGGCTACCCGCGGCACTCACAAGGACATCGACACCTACACTTCTTCTGTGCTGGACCATATCAGAACCACTACTGACAGTGTTACAACATAGAAACAGATCACCACATACCCAAATCAGAAGCCATGGATGAACAAGGAGGTCCTGCTAAAGGCGCGCAACACCGCCTTCAGATCAGCACGGATGCTGTTTATTGACTTCAGATCAGCATTAAACACTGTCACCTCCACACTGCCATTGGATTATGTACTTTCTGATCTACAGACCCCCCCGCCCCCCCATTGTCATCAGATTATATACTTTCTGATCTACAGACCCCCCCCCCCCCCCACACACACACACACACACACTGCCATTGGATTATGTAGCAGCATGTTAGGTCAGGAACGCACCTGCTCAAGCATTATTAGACTCAACACAGGTGTACCACAGAGCTGTGTACTGAGCCCATAGACGAACATCTATGGCTACGCAAATGAGAGCATCCTGACCAGCTGTGTCACTGTCTGGTATGGGAACTGCTCTGCTATGGGCTGTAAGATGCTCCAGCAGGTGGTGAAAACTGTCCAACTCCTTTTCCAGCCATTGAGGACATCCAGAGGAAACGCTGTCTGCGCCAAGCCCACAGCATCCTCGAGGGCTCATCCCACCTTACCCATAAACTGTTTGCACTCTTGCCCTCCGGCAGACACTTCAGGAGCCTCTGATCCAGGACCACCAGACTGAGGAACAGTATTTTTCCCCACAGCTATCTCCTTACTGAACTCTGCCCCCTGCCCCTACACATCACTGCATACTGATCAGCCCCCCATCACTTCTGGTTATACAGAGGGTTCTTAATTCATGCCTTATGCGAATATACAGAATTAGAATATACATAGAGTAAAGTGTACAAACAAATACTGTTGGTCATGCTATAAGAGTGATATGAACATACGATACATATTATATGCTCATATTTTACAGATGGGTGAGAGACGTGCATACAGGGGCTCGTCGACTTACGACCACAATTGGTTCCGAGGGATTTCGGTCGTAAATCGGCCCACGTTATTATGCTGTCATGATACTGTAAATTTGTTATTTATTTGTTATGCTTATTTAATTGACAGTGTTAGTAATTTTTAAGTGATTTTCCAAACAAGTGATATGACCTTGTCATGAAATATTTTTTTCTACAGGGTCTGTTTGGTCCGTCATTGTCAAGAAGGACCCATAGAATATAGATGCTGCTTTTTATTTATTTATTTTTAGATGCGAGGTCCTCTGGTTGAGCACTATTTGTTGCCAGTGTGTTTGTGCTGGTGTGATCCTGTGCTGCGCTTTGATTTGGACTGAATGAAGAGGCATGAAGATTAGAGTATAAATCAACATGAGCAGTATTAAATTGTGAGAGGTTCTGGATGTCACTTTTGATGCATATTCAGTTTATTACTCAGCCGTAGACAGACGTCCCTCTGACTGCAGGGCCACTTAATAAAAGTGTCAAACGTGTTACAAATTAGTTCTAGAGTGATTAATTCTTCTCATCTTGAAAAATACAGCGCACGAGGCCCAACTGTCCCCTTTTTATATGAATTATACTCCAACCCTGCGGACTGCGGGTGTAAATTAGCATATTTGCTAAAATCCGGCATATTTATATCTATTAGATTATGCTGTATCGATGTTCATTAATGTGCACTGTCCCTATCAAATGAATGAATGAATGAATGAATGAACCCAAAATTCAGAAATTAAGCTAACCCAATAAAGTGATTCATGCCATGCATGAACATTTAATCAACCCTTCCTTGGCCTGAGATCCACCCTGACAAGAAGTTTCATCAGAACCAGATTCCTTTCTGATAGACAGAGAAACCAAAGTGTTTGATCACTGAACAGCATCTGACTCTCATTGGCAGCGCTAATAAAACCAGAAAAGTGGCATTATGAGACATATTCATGATGGCAGTCAAATCTGTAAGGAAAAAATGTGACAGGGTAGGAATGGTGTTATGAAGGATTAGGAAGTTGTTGAGGGCGGGATGAAGACCAGTGCACATTGATTGCTTTTGATATAATGAATTGGATGTTTTCACCAACAGCACTTTTTAAGCATGTTCAAGTGTCCTCCAGTTTAATCTTCAGTGTTGGATGTTACACAGCATTTTCAATAAATGAATTTCATTTCTAATGAATATATTTATATTCACAACGAAGAGAACGCGTTATCTGTTAATGGGCTTTTGGATTTCAAGGATGTATATGTGCGTGGGACGAATGGATTGAGTTTGACCTTATGGGGTCTTGGCAGTACATTGTGGTGCCGGACTTGGACACTGCATTTAATCAGATTGGCTTTTATTATTAATAGCTGTGAAAGGAGCAGGGTAAAGGAGAAAATGAAGGAGAGATTAGGGCAGTTGCTGAGCAGAGAGCTATATAATAAGCTTTTGTTCAGTGCCTTGGACATCTGTCTCTCTCTCTCTCTTACTATGTCTCCTCACTCTGTTTATACTCAGGAATTCAACCTTTATTAATTTATCATATTCACATGAGAGTTGCATGGTACAGATCTTTTTAATAGTTTCAGCACAGGTAGATGTTTGTGCTTAGAGTCTCAAATGTTAATATGTATTAACAGGAAGAAAAAAAACATTTCAAGTGGTCCCTGCCTTGTTGATGGCAGCTCAAGCCTGAAATTGCACTCTAACTAAGTATTCAGTCTTGGCAGAGAAGACTGCAGATGGTTTAAGCTGTGTCGGAGAAAGACTCATGTCCACTCATTGATATTCAGAGGCTCTATGAGTGAGAGCAGTAAACAACCAGAAAGCTCTGGAACTGGCACTTGAGGAACGTTGCAGGACACGAATTGTCTCTGCTGCTTTAACAATGAGGGACATTCAAATATAATCAGACTATTAGAAAACCTTGCATTCTTTCTTACACACACACACACACACACCGTAGCCCCCGCCACACTCACTCACTTTCACTCCCTCGCTCTTCTTCCCTCTCCCTCTCTGCATCTGCACCACATCACCAGCAGCAAGAGTGCATTTTAGAGCAGAGCTGGAGAGGGCAGGGCAGGCATCGTGTCCCTGTGTGGGCCATCCAGCGGAGGGAGTGAATCTGCATGCTAACGTTGAGAATTTCTCTCTCTCTCTCTCTCTCTTTCCTCTCTAGAGCCGCAAGCTGAGAAACAACCAAGCTCCTCCTCCCCTGCTACTCAGGAACTGATGACAAGGCTGGGCTTTTTACTAGGAGAAGGGATCCCGGGTACGGCACGCATACCTATGGACGACAAAAATGAAAAGAAGGTATTTTAATTTTCTCCTGCCAGTCCAACTCCCTCCCTCTTGCAACAGCAACTGCTGCCACTGCTGCAGCGCACAGATAGACAGAGAGAAGGGAGGGATGAGAAGAGGAGGGAAGTTGTGACACTGTAAGAGAAGAATGGATTATTTTGTTGCAGCTTGAATCGTTTCTCCTCCCTGCATATTATCTTTGGAAGGAGATTTAAGAAGCACCTCTGGGATTTTTATTTTTTATTTTTTGGGGGCACAACAAACAACGGTAACTGTCAAACTGTTTTGACATGGTAAAGAAACAGCATATTTAACATGGGTGGTTTTATTTCACTGTGTGATGTGTCTCCCAGGAAGTTGAGTGCTATTCCAGGGGCTCTTAAGTATGTAACAGGAGTGTCCAAGCTTGGGTCCAGAAATAGATATGTAAGGTCTGAGCCTTACTTTGTTTGGTTCCACTAATTAAGCAGAGGTTTTGTGAAGAACCCAGGGAGGCTTAGCATATTCTCTTCCTTGGCGTGTCTCTGGCATGTTTTCATACTAAATTTGCAGGAAAGTGGCACTTCTAAGATATTTAATAAGATGTTAGGAATTAGAACATGATGAGTGTGTAAGCTCTCGTGAATGTGTGTGTGTGTGTGTGTGTGAGTGTTTTTATTTTTAAAGAGATCCGTCTGAGAGGAGCATCTGCCTGCAATTCTCTGAATCTCCGTGCTGCTGTTTTACAACATGGAGTTAGCTCAGGATATTAGCGTTAGTTACTCTTTACAAAAATCATTAAATGTCAAACATTTTGGCTTTCACTGATTTGCTGAGAAATGCTGAAACAGGTGGATGTTGTATAGTTGATGTTCAACACGTTGTTCCATCTTTTAAATTCTTTGTTTCCCAAACATCTAGAAGACAATATGTCTAGAATGAGTATTAATAGTCTCGTTGTGTGGGTTCAGTTGGGTTAGCTGTCTGTAGCAGAAAAAAGAACATGTTTATGTTCTTGTTTAAATACTGCAGACTTGTTTTAAGCAAAGATTTATATTGTTTGATAAATCTATTTGTTTCTGAATTTGTTTGCAAATGTTCTGTCGTTATTCAGGTTGAAGTAAATAATTATTTTCAAAGATTTGCAGTAACAATATGCAGTAAGTAAAAGAGGCTAAATAGCATGTTTGTAAGTTTGACTCTAGGTATAAGTTTAGAAACAGTTTGCGATGCTTTGCTGGGATTTCAGCTGGCAGAGCTTGTTGAAGGAAACACACCGCCTTTTGGTGAATGTTGTTTGATAAGCCAACTGGTGTCTTTTTATTTCCAACGGTTGATATAGAAAGAGCTCCAGGGTGACGTTATGCATGAATCCGACTTCATGGGAACATGAGGATGGTGGAGTTGGTTCAAAACTAACTGAGATGGACTCAGACTCTGTGGTGGGAAAAAGTTCAAATGCTTCGGTTCTTCTTATGATGAGACGAGGATGCCCTGACCGAGCAGCAGTATATTGTGTATAACCAGAATATAGTTGAAGGAAGAAGTGGGAACAGGACAAACCAGCTATAACTTGGATTACTTCCTTTGTCAGTTAGTTCAAAGATTCTGTTGCTTTGTGGTTGTCAGACACGCTTGATGGCATGAGAGTGGTGTCTTTTGTCTCACGACAAAGCACAGACTCCATTGTGAAGTGGCTTATTTTATTCACCTTAGACATATGAGTGTGTAATTTTCAAGCTTCTCTCCATTTGCAGCACTTATTCCTTTTGGCATTCATCCCAACCTCGCATATGAATCCATGGTTGTTTTTCAGAGGATATTTTCTATCATCATCATCATCATCATCATCACATGATCCAGGCCAACTAGGCAGTGAAGCTGGACCAAATATTCCCTTAATAGTTTCTCAATTCTCTTTCCAAATATGGATTGTAGAAGTATTTTTAGTTTGTTTTTTATCGCTGCTCATGCTGAAAAAATGTTAACAAGTTGTTCCAGCTTACAATTTATATTACTTCATACTTCATTGACATGTTTGATTAGTGGAGCACATTCGTCATGCACCTTAACCCATTTGCCCACCCCCTTCTCCCCAGTGCTCTGTGACCAGCCAGGGTATCAGTCCTTGCTCCACCCTAACCAGCAGCACAGCATCTCCTAGCACCAACAGCCCATGTTCCACACTCAACAGCACGACCAGTCGCCCGCCTCTCAGGCGCTCCAGCCCTTGTGGGACCATCACAAGTCCCAGCTCCACGCTTGAGAGCAAGGACAGCGGGATCATAGGTGAGGAATGCCAAACTGCATCACCATAGCCAAATAACAACTTGTATGGGGCAACTCTATTTCCTCTCCATTCCATGTGGCCAATGTACGGCAAGGCAGCATTTTATCCCCTTTCCTTCTTAATGTTTTTATGGGTGAATTATCTGTACAATTGAATGCCTGTAATGCAGGGTGTATCAATGGAGACTGTATTATCAACCACCTCATGCTAGCAGATGACTTGGTGGTCCTATGTCCAAGCAGTGCTGGTCTAAGGCAGTTACTAAGAATGTACTCACAGTACGGAATTGATTTTGACATCAAGTACAATGCAAAAACTATCTTAACTCTGGTTGAGAGAAGTAATGAAGACAGCAAACTGGTATTTCCTGACTTCTATCTGTCTGGAATATCACAGAAAGAGTGCAAGGAGACCAAATATCTTAGGTCATTTTATAACAAATAACCTGCGGTATTACGAAACCTGATGTACAGATTTATGTGCAGGTTAACAGACTCTATGAACAGCATCATCGTTGCACTTTCTAATCCTGCCAAGAGCTCTGTTAGGCTGTCATCCAAGCTATGGAGACACTGGCGATCTAGCCTGTATGTGCGGAGTTAAGGCTGTGAGTCCTGCCTTGTTTGTTTATGCCTTTATTTATTGTTTTGTTTTTATATGTATATGTGTGTTCTGCACTATGGACCCCTCTGTGTGTGTCTTGAATACAGTTTGAATTGAATTTAACTTTATCACAATTGAGCTGTCTCTGAGCACAGTGTAACAGAAGCTCACACGCAATAGTAACGCACCTCTAAGCAAAGACAGCTCACAAAGACTAACTCAGTCCTAAGGCTCCATTTAAACATAGGTAGTGGCAAAGGCTCTGTTGACCTCTCAGCAACATTATTCTTTTCATTTTTCATTAATTCTGGTCAGGGTTTCTGTCAGAACAGATTCCTCCACTTGTGTATTTAACTGTTTTCATTTATTACAGCATTTGACAGAAAAACTGGCTATGACCGTTCCCTCATGTACACAAAGTGTCACCTGCATTCTGTCACTCGTCTATCTTTTTGTTAAACCTTTTGGATTTTTCTTGGGACTGAAGAGCCTTTCTGTCGGGGTGTATTCATCCTCTGAGAGCTGGAGTTTTTATAGAGCTGTTCCGGTGTTAGAGAGCATTGAGGTGGCGGTTTGACGTTGTATTGTGTCTCTAGTTACAACCCTGCTCGACATCTGGGGGTTTGCAGAGGCTGACATGAATACGATGTAGTCTATTGATGCATTAATTTGTCTATGCTTCCTACCCACGATTGATTCAATCACTAAAAGTTAATGTCTCAATATGAAAACTGGTATTAAATATTAGAAGAATTAATAGCAGGGCGGCTCGGTGGCGCAGTGGTAAGCACTGTTGCCTCACAGAGAGATGGTTGCAGGTTCGTCTCCGGCTTGTGGCCATTCTGTGAGGAGTTTGCATGTTCTCCGTGTCTGCGTGGGTTCTCTCCGGGTTCTCCGGCTTCCTCCCACCACCAAAAACATGCAGCCTAGGCTGATTGGTGACGCTACATTGCCCGTAGGTGTGAGTGTGTGTGTGGCTGGTTGTCTGTCTCTGTGTTGCCCTGCGATGAACTGGCGGCTTGTCCAGGGTGTACCCTGCCTCTCGCCCATTGACTGCTGGGATTGGCTCCAGCTTGGCCCGCGACCCGATAGCGGAATAAGCGGTTAGAAAAATGAAATTAATAGCAAATCGTTATAATATACACACCGCCTTTTGGTGTCACTTTGACAGTGAATCAGAACCAGAAACCATTTGTGGCCAAATGTGGACTGAATTCTGGATTATTATTTATGGTCGGGGGGGAAATGTTCACTTTTTAAAAAAAGGATTATCATTGTCCTTTTTCTGGTATGAACCATCTATGAACACGTTTATTGCTCATTCAGACTAACGGACATGGCTGTTCTGCAGTACAAAAGTACTATACCAATCCAGGAATAACACATTTTCTTGTGTTTGCTATAGTGCAGAGTTGACATATTTGATTATGAGTCAGTCATTCTGCCCCCCAGAGTAATATCAGAGCTAGCTGCTAAATAATTTATGGAACTGTCATATAGTATCCTCCAGCATATTACTTCGACATGTTGCCACCCAGGATTAACAGGCACTTCTGCCACATGTTTCGTAGCTTGTCTCATTATAAATCTACTATGGTTGTGTTGAATAAAGATTTGCTTTGTGAGGGAATGATATGATGTGACGTTTGCCTACGACATCTCTCCCACTTGCTTTGCTAAGATTGTGCAGTCATGTGAAAGAGCCGGACTGTGTTGCATCGACAAAAGTACATTAATTTGGCCATGACCTGTGTCTGAAGCTCAGGTTGCTGGAATTGGGGAGACTTAGCAATGCATAACTCTTCCATACAACTCCCACGGGGAGTCCATGCATGAAGTGGGTGGAGATGGACTTAAATCAGTCACTACCTCTGGCAAAACAAATAACAATGCATGTTTCCTCTCACATACCACGGCGACCACTATTGCGTGTCTTCGGACGACAGGTTTTGTGAATGACTTCATTTTTGGCCTGGCTAAATAGCATAGCAGTCACGAGGTGTTATGTTGGTGATGATGCAACATACTGTGGCATTATAAAATCCAGATCACCAGTGTGTGATGCAAACACAGCCAGTTGGCCAATCAGTTCTAGTCCTTTGACTCTGCTCTGTTAATGATTCCGTGTCCATCTGCCTGTCATGCTGCTCTGGCCTTAACGCAGCATTTTGAATCGTATTAGATGGTTGGCCTTGAGTGTTAGAAGAACACAGAGGACAATTTTAACAGAACTTATTTACCATATTCTTGTATTTTTCTCATGTTTTAAATGGGAATTATGTTCTATAGTACAGAAGGTTCTCTCATCAAAAGACAATCAACATTTCTTAGTTCAGAATATGAATTCAAGAATTCATGCCATTTTGAATTTCAGAAAGAAGAAAACAAGTGTAGCACAGAAAGCAGATGGTAAACAATGTTAAGGCCAATGAGGAAAGGTGTGTAGTTATTCAAATAGTAAGATGAAGACAGACAGGTGTTCATTGCTTGCGCAAAAAATAGCTCACATTTCTTGCCTACTCTTTTCATTTTTCCTGCTTTTCCTGCTATAATTTCCTCTCCTCTCAGCCACCATTACTAGTTCTTCGGAGAATGATGACCGGAGTGGCTCCAGTCTGGAGTGGAGCAAGGATGGCAGCCTGAGGGGCAGTGGACACCATGGCCTGTCACAAAGTGTGCGGGTGGACACTTGTTCTCCTGTGGCAGAAGAAGACTCCAACAGCGCCACGGCCGACACCCCATCCAGGCCAGACCAGCAGCCGCAGTCCAACACATCAGCAGGAGTACCACAACCTCCATCTCACTCGTCTGAAGGGCCCATTCCATACCCAGCACAAACATCTTCTTCCCTCATGATGCCGAGGCCAAACTCTGTAGCAGGTAAGAGATCTTTTTTGAGCCTCTGACATCTGGATGTCTTCTGTGAAGTAGAATGAATATGTATATTTATCTCAGACACTATGCATTAAATATTTAACTGAAGATTTCATCTCGTCTCCCAGAAACGTTTTGTCACGCTGACGGTAAATGTTGATTCTGCTTGGATGTCTCACTATATTTTATTGTCAGTCAATTCAGGGTTGTGATGCTATGATATGCCTGAGGCTGACAACGGCTGTGCCAGTTCTAGTCCTTGCAAGTGACAGACACAGACAGGAAAGAGCATGTGTAGATAAAGAGACTAAAAGAAGTTAGTGTTTTTCACAAGTCAAACTGTGCTTTTCAACAAGGGCTGGGGTATGGAGGCAGAAGTTTGGGATTAGGCAGCTGCTGTATGTTGCGCCCCGACCCTGCATGATATGTTGAACGTAAAGCAAGCCGCTGTCTGGCTGTTCTGTTCTGCATTCCTGCCCTGAAACCTCCCTGTTATGGCTCAGCTTGGCGTATCCACACAGCTGTCACAGTTGTTGATATCACTCGCTATGCCCCCCCCCCCCCCCCCTTTCATACCTAGATCCCCCTCACGCTGGCTCCTTCTGCTTTCACTCTTCCTGCTTTTGGAAATACACTCTTCTTAGATCTTCTTTTAAAAGTTCAAGGCTGAGTTGAGACAAAAAATGAAGACCAGTAATAATGAAGCCCTGACTTATTGCTGGGTTGTATCCCTCGCTAAGGGCAGTTAAGGACAGGACTTGCAGTTTAGTTGGTAACTCAGTCACATACTGTTTATTGAACTCCATACGCAGGTGAGTGTGTTCTATATGCATTCTGTTAACATTGACTAGATGCTAGAAATACAGCAACATCAATATATACGATTGCTTGAAGATTGCAAACCTCTACAGTGGTCAGAATGTTCTTTGCCTTATCTCACAATGTTAAAGAGTCCCAGATGTTGATCCAGATCCTCATCTGGAACATCATCGAAATGTAATATATTTACGATTTGCAAATCTGTCTATACTTTTTTTTTTTCGTAATCCTGCCAACAAACAGAAAAGCAAATCAAGCCAATCAGATTTCTTTGTCGGAGGTAATATAAAATAGTTGTGTGTACATGATATACGTAGCTTTAACACTTCAGCATCAGATGTGTCTCTGTATGTATGTGTCTATACATAATCAAATAATGACTGAATATTTGAAAATCAATGCCAATCCTTGAAATATGCAGACACACACACACACACACATTTGAATTCTACGGCTGCCAATATTTAGGCATAATTTATTTACTGTTTCTACAAAATGCCTTGGGTTAGTTTTTATACAAGTGCTGTATCTATTCATGTCAACACTATATCATTGTGTTTTTTCCTATTTATCTCTCTAAGACATCTCTTCTTCCTATTGAATTTTTAATGGACGTATTAGAACTTGCCTTTAGCAAAGCATCTGCACAGAGAATATAATGCGATGTAAAAGTGGTGTGTTCCTTGCAGACTGTCTACTTTTGTCAACAAAAGTGCTCTCCGGACTCTTTCTGGAGCCCTCGTTCAGCCCCTTTTTGACTATTCTAGCACCTCCTGGTATTCCAACATCAAAATGTCCCTGAAAACCAGGCTCCAAACTTCACAAAACAAACTGATTCGGCTACTCCTCAATCTGGGGCCCATGACCCACCTTCTTCCTAGACATTTTGCTAAATGGCTCAGGGTAGAAGACAGGGTTAAACAACTCAAAGTGGGATTGGCATTTAAAATAGTCAATGCAGCTCTGCCCTCAGTCCCCTTAATCCCTGCATACCTGAATAAACACCTTCAAAGATTTAGTGACACCCACAGTCACAACACTAGAGGGAGCTCAAACAACAACCTGATTACCCCCTCCTATAAGACAAACATGGGTAAATCATCTTTTTATAATACTGTTTGACTCCTGCCCTCAAAACATGCACCTCGATGGCCTCCTTCAAAACAGCCCTAAAAATACACCTTTCAGGGGGGCAGAAACGGAGATAGTCATCACAACTCGCTCCGGATCAATCCCCCCCCCCCCCCCCCCCCCTTTTTTTTGTCCACCTACATTGTACATATTATGTGTCTGTCTAATTTATTGTTATTTTGCATCTGTGGAGTAATTTATTTTTATTTTATTGGTCTTGATAAATGTCGATGACTTATGTACTAAGGACTTTCAATGGGAACAAGACCGCAAGGGCTTTTTTGAAATGCTCCTCTTAGACAGGGTGCTTGACTGTACTTGTACTGTAATACATGCTACTGTGTGACTGTACTTGTACTGCTCTAACATTCTATCTAATAAATATATTCATCATCATCATCAAAGCTGAAGGAAATCTTAAAGCCCTTTAGTCATGTATCCAAAGAAAGGCAACAGTAATACGACTGGAAAATAAGAGGAAAGTAGTGAGAACAACTGTTGAATTGAAGAAAGAAATAATCTCCAAATATTAAAATGGCATTTGTGTCTTGGATCTTGCTGCTCAGTATGGAATGGAGAAATTAATGATTTAGACTTTTCTTAAGAAAGCTGAACTAAAGAGAAAGAGAAGGGGTAAAACCCAGTCATTTTATGGAGGAGGACTCCCTTTCAAAGGAATAATCCTCCCTTCCCTCCCGACACTGCAGCCAAAATAGTATGTACCGTATTTTTTGGATTATACGTCGCTCCGGATTGTAGGTCGCACCAGCCAAAAAATGCAGAATTAAGAAGAAAAAACCATATATAGGTCGCACTGGAGGATAAGTCGCATTTTTGGGGAAAATTTATTTGATAAAATCCAACACCAAACAACATATAGCACAAAGAACATGCTAACACGTTTACCAAAATATCAGGTTTTACTCCGAATCACGAAATCCAAGGAAATCTTCATCCTCTGTGTCACTTTTGAACAACTCCCCCAACTCGGCAGGTAGACAAGACGCCGCTTCCTCTTCTACGTCGCTTACATCAGACTCGTCGTCAGTTGCAGTTCCAATTATTCCAGCCTTTCTGAATCCCGACAGGATGGTTGCGGTTGTCACTGAAGCCCATGCTTTGTCGATCCATTCAATGACTTCCAGGAAAGTTGCATGGCGCATTCTCCCGGTTGCCGTGAAGCTGTGCTCTCCATCCGTCATCCACTGCTCCCACAGGTTACGCAAAACTGACTTAAAGCTCCTATTCACGGAGATATCAAGTGGCTGGAGTATTTTGGTTAAGCCTCCAGGGATGATGGCAGGTATGGAGTTGAAAAATTTTAATTTATTTTTTAACTGTGGTGTGATGTGCGCTCTCATGCTATCCATCACAAGCAGAGCTTTGCGTGCTCTAAAGAAGCCATCCGGTCGCTTATTGTAGCACTTTGTAAGCCACAAGTTCATCATTTCTTGATCAATCCACCCTTTCTCGTTCACGGCGATTTCAACTGAGGAGGATTGGATTTTTGGCATGGTTTTTCGTTTGAAAATGACCATCGGTGGCAGTTTAGATCCGTCTCCACAACATGCCAGCACCACTGTGAAGTGTGATCTCTCATGACCAGTTGTAACGATATTCACACTTTTTTGCCCTTTCTCTGCAACACTTCGGCCCATGGGGATGTCAAAAGTGAGGGGGACCTCGTCCATGTTAATAATATGATCCGGTGTCACGTTGTGATCACTTACATGCTTTTCAATGAACGCGCGGAAACTGTCAACCTTGGCTTGGAAGTCCGCTGGCAATTTTTGGGACAGTGTCGTCCTAGCTCTGATAGAGAGGCGTTTGCGCTGCATGAAGCAGTAACACCAAGAAGGTCCTCCCGCAAAGCCGTTTATATTCACTTCCCTGGCAACCACTTGGGCGTGGAGACGCAACTGCACCGTTGACAAACCTCTCCCAGCAGCACGTTGTTCAAGCACCCATGCGTGAACTCGTTCCTCCAACTGCGGCCACCTAGCTTGTCGCCCGCGATTAGCTTTCTTTGTTTTCTTCATTTCAGTAAGCGTAACCTCCGCTTTTCGCCAGTCCCTTACAAGTTTTTCGCTCACTCCAAACTTTCTTTCTGCTGCTCGATTGCCGTTTTCGGCTCCATATTTCACTATCTGAAGCTTGTAAGCCGCGGAATATGACTTTCTTTTCGGCGCCATTTTCAATCAGCCCTTCTAATTGGTGTTTTTAGATAACAGGTGTGACAGATAACTCTGAACCTCCAGAAACCGCGACAGATTCTGACGGGTCACAGAGTTCCCTGTAACACCTGTTATAGAAATGTGTAGGCTAC
Organism: Brachionichthys hirsutus; assembly: GCF_040956055.1. NCBI lineage: Eukaryota > Metazoa > Chordata > Actinopteri > Lophiiformes > Brachionichthyidae > Brachionichthys > Brachionichthys hirsutus. The sequence continues at coordinate 233,291 of NW_027180327.1, read as the reverse complement.
TGTCTCTGCGCTCACAGATTTTGTAAAAAAAAACATATATAAGTCGCTCCGATTTATAAGTCGCACCCCGACCAAACTATGACAAAAACCGCGACTTATAATCCGGAAAATACGGTAAATGATACAGAATTGGGTTAAATTAACTTTTATTATGCTTTTGTTTTTTGTAGTACAGAACAACAGATAACACTTTTATGTGTTATCTGTTGTTTAGTAGTTACATATTAATATAACTGTTGGCATGTACATGGGCATTTATCTTGTGCTTTGGAAAGGGATACTCTGGTTTTCATCATTTCTTAAGGGAACTATAGCTTCTGTTTTCAGACAAATCGATTTTTGAACAGTATTATGGAACGAATTATGTTTGATAACTAATGTTCCACTGTACTTTTAAACTTCGGAAAACCCGTCATAACTCTGAGCTGTCGTTAAATGGGTGCGTCGTTAAGTGAGGACCATCTGTATATCCAGATAGGACTTCATGCCATTAGTAAATATTAGCATGCTTTTGACTGCATCTTGTCCTTGATACTCTCGTAAAGTGGCTACTACTAATAACACTGCAGTGCAGACAGACATACCTCAGACCCTTTGCTTGCTCATTTGCACAGCAGGTTGGCCCACCACATCGAAACATTAAGAACGAAAGAACGAGTGATGAATGTGTTTCTGACTGTCAAAGCTCCATCAGAGTCTCTGTGTTTCCACCACGGATGCAGAGCATCTGACAGCAGCTCATGCCTGGGTGACTCTGATCACCAGCTGGCTGTTCCTACAACACTGAGCCATCAGTCTGCCACACTGTCGGAAGTGTGCGTCTCCTTACTCAACACATCACATCCTACATTTCCTTTCGGCTGTACCCCTGCAGTGGGTGTAATGTGCTGTCCTTTCCAACATTTGTTAAATCAAGAGAGATGCAGACATGAAAATTAATATGAAGGCATGATTTGATTTGATTGAAAGTGCTGATGCACAACCTAGAATGAAAGGAGATGAATGATTTATCTCTAGCCACTTATTAGAGGACCTGGAGGTTGAAAGGTTTTGAAAGTTTTTATCTGTTACTTTATGAAATGCATTTACTTGGATAAAGTAGCAATTATTTAATTCATGTAGATTAGCCACAATTTTCATTGATTTAATTTTACATTTCATTCATTTACATAATCTGTCTGGCGCCATAGGCTGACAGGGTATATCTAAAGCAAATCATAAAGGCACTACTTTGTCATAATTTATGTCCCATAGAATTAGGATGAGAGTCGGCAACTCCAGTCCTGACTAACATTTTTAGCACGCTGCTTGAGAATCATGGGTATCTCCCATTAGGTGACTTTTGCTTTGATTGAGATCAAGTCTCTCAGGGCCAACAGTTGGGTGTAAGATGTTGGATGAGTTCCAAACAAAGAAACAGCCTTAATGCACAACTTATAATAGACTGTTACTGTTAGGGATGATGTTTAAGCTAAAGAGCTCTTTCTTTTCAGGGCGAGAGGTGGTGCACCCTGGATAAGCTGCCAGTTCAACACAGGGCCACACATAGACAGATAACCATTCACACACACAGTGTGGACAATTTAGTGTAACCAATTCACCTTTTGGTGGTGGGAGGAACCTGGAGAGAACCTACGCAGACACGGGGAGAACATGCAAACCCCTCCCAGAAAGGCCACAAGTCAGATTTGAACCTGTGACCTCCTTGCTGTGTGGCAACAGCGCTTACCCCTGCGCCACCGGGCAGCACTCTTTCCTTTCATTTAATGCGTATTCTCACTGATATCTGTGGTGAACAGGAGCTTACAGTTTAACTTTTGGTGAAAAGTTTAGAAACTGTTCACATTTTTTCTGTATAAGCTGCAAAAAGCTTTTTCTCTGCAGGGTGTATGAGCGTACCTTAGGCACTGTGTGGGAAGCATAGACATTTGCAATTAAGTCGGTCAGTGTTCCTTGAAGTGTGAAAGCGCTGGTTAAGTTCCATGAGCCAATCCACTAACTGGATACCCCGGGGCAGACTCAGAACAGGCTGGGGTTATTATGTACATGCCTTACCTCAGTGGTCCCCAACCTTTTTCCTGCCACGGACCGGTTTTATGCCGTGAATTTTTTTCACAGACCGGGGGGGGGGGGGGGTATAATTACATTTAAAAAGAGGAATGTAATCTTACCAATAAACTTTATATTATGCACTTGCAATAACACAACACCTACTCACCATAAATTGTTGTCCCAATAATTACTTGTCCTTCATGGTTTTTTGTTTCATAAATTCCACATTCTTGTTTTTTAATCCAGAGTTCTTGTCTTTTAATCCAGATTCTTGTTCTCTATGTCCCGAAGCAGATTTGAACCCTTCATTGCTCGTTAACAAAGCCAGTCAGCCAGTCAGCTGTTTTACCGAGAAACCCGAGTTTTAAGTCTTAGTCCTGGTTTCTCTTCTTGGAGGTCAACGCCTCCGCTTCTTCCTCTTCTTCCTCCTCAGTTGGACTTTTTTCCTCGGCAAAGAAGCTCTCCAAAGACTTTTGTTTCTTTTTATTAATTTTCGCGAGTTCACGGCTGGGTTTTTTTTTGCAACGTATCAAGACGCGATTGTTACGTTGGAGAAAATCCGGTCGTTTTTCAAAATAAAACACCTTTTAGACGCTAATAATCGATACAACGGAAATTGTGTACGTTAGTTGTTCTTTCTTTGCGGCCCGGTAACAAATGCCTCACGGCCCGGTGGTTGGGGACCCCTGCCTTACCTGGACTGGGAACTGGGAACGAACCAGAGAGACTGTGACTGTGAAAAGGAAAATGTGGACAAGCTTCGATAGCCAGTCTTTATAATATGAGATGGGGAAATAGCTGAATAGATGGATGTGTTTGACCTTGTGGGCAACATATTTTATTTAGAACTGTTCACCACTGAAGCTAGAAAATAATACAACTTTTCTCTTTTTGTTGTTTTAAGCATTACGTCACCCTATTCCTTTTTGGTTAAATTGATTTGTTTGTATTCTGGAAATGTATTGATTTAATTGTCCTGATTTAAATGCATCAATCAACCAAATATACCATTCATTCATTATTTTTGTTGTTACAGCACCAATGCCTTGTTATTTAATGATCTAACATGTAGGCTTGAGTGATATTGTACATTTTCCAACCAGCCATTGTCAACTCAATGACTAGTGATATTACCCATTCATGCAGTTGTGTGCACGGTATAAGTAAAATAAACTCACCCTGAAAAAATAAAGGTCCAAATGTTTATTAGCCTGTTTAAATTAAATCATTTTCATTAGTACTGTTAAAACAATTTAACTTAATTTCATTCTGGATTCAATTGTCTGTTAATTGCTGAACTTTTACTAGAATAATGTTGACATTTGAAACATTAAATTTTCTCCATTTGAAATATCAATGAAAACATCAAGGGTGGCATGGTGGCGCAGTGGTAAGCGCTGTTCCCTCACGACAAGGAGATCACAGGTTCGAATATGACGTTCGGCCTTTCTGTGATGTTCTGCGGGTTCTCTGGCGTTTTCCCACCACCAAAAACATGCAAATTAGGTGAATTGGTTACACTAAATGGTCCATAGGTCTGAGTGTGTGCGTGTGAATGATTGTCTGTCTATGTGTGGCCCTGCGATGAACTGGCGGCTTGTCCAGGGTGTACCCCGCCTCTCACCCGTTGACTGCTGGGATAGGCTCCAGCACAACCGGCGACCCGGTAACAGACAAAGCGGTTCAGAAAATGAATGAAAACATCAAAGTGACTCCTTTAGGTTCTGGAACAAGTGCCAGGCTCATTTATAGTGATCAATATGCCAAACTGCTAGACCTGGGTACAGCCACACAGTGCAGACTGTGAGCAAAACCTTTCTTTGAGGCAACGTATATATTTTCTGCAGCTGCCTATCTAAGGATGTATATCTGGGCCTCTAGAATGTCAAGTATGTGGAAGGAATTTCATCTTATTGCTGAAAGTGTTATTTGCATTTGCTTTCATAGGGTAGCTAGCTTGTCCATGGACTGCTGGAGGAGCTCCAGTAACAGTGTGCAAAGCCTGCAAATGATGTGGAAAATTACATAAATATTGTCTCGCACCACTTGCCAGACCTAAATTCAGCAGCAGTTTGGAATATCAGCATCAGCAGATTGTCTCTTTGAGACACAGTCACAATTTTTCATGAAAATCTCTGATTTTCCATATCTCATAAATCTAACAGTGTCTGCTTAATTATGTATAATCATAATTATTTTCTATTACATGCATTCTGTGTGGAGTTGCAGCGGTGGGGGAGAGACGAGGTGTATACCCTGGGCTACACATAGTCTATTCTCAGTTACACTCACACCGACAGGCATTTACAGTCACCAGTTCACAGACATTGCATGTTTTTGGATTGTGGGGCAACAGAGACTCCCACTACCTCATTGTGCCACCCAACGTCTATCAGGATTCTTTTTTTTCATGAATTTAATTCACACAAACGTCTATAATTATCAGATAAGAGTTAAATGTAGGTAAACTGTTGTCTCTCTATTACATCTCTATTTCATTGAAATACACTCACTAGATCTGCCATCTTCAGACCATTTTCCTGAAATGGTGTTTTCTATCTTTGATTAATCAGAGGACCGTGCATTATGTTCTATGGGAAAGTACTTGCATGTGTTTAATGATGTCAGGATGAACATTCTTGCCAGGTTGTCAACACTAACATTTTATCCAGTGACCCTGTCTAAAAAGCAACACACAGCTTGATCTGTGAAATGGTTTCCATGCATGTGTCTGTCCTGTCTTTGATATTGGTTGTCTTAGCTTGAGTGGTTTCCAGTGATATTCCCAGTACAGGGAGATTGTGTTGGGATGACTGCGGTTCAAGAATGATGCTATCACGCATCAGGAGTGCTTTGCTGCATAGAAGTATCGTCTAAGTCATATACACACTTGTTTCTCCTCAAGAGTCCACTGATCTAATAGCTAAAGCCATGATCTGTGCTAACTTCACTGTTGAAACTGGTTTCCGTCATGATCCTTAATGAGGTTCTATGGACCGCCTCAAGGATATGCTGTTCCTTATCAAAGCCCTGGGTAGCAGCAACAAGCTCTTGTTAGTGTCTTTGGAAGGAGGAAAGCATGACGTCTCTGCTCTGTCTCCTATTTTCTCACGTTTTCTTCAGTATGTGAGAGGATATTTTCTGCCTTAAATATTGGACAATGTCTTTTTGCTTCAGGTGGGTGCAGAATTGTAACCTGACTCCAACTTTATGTAAATACTGATCTGTTTAGTTACAGATTGAAAATGAAGCAAAAAGAATAAATAGATAACCCATCTCTGAAAAGGTGACATTTTAAAACATCTATTCTTAGTGAAATGTTAGTGCCTCTATGTCACAGCAGTAGCAATATAAAAATGCTTGTAAGGATCAATCAATCCACTTGAGTTGTGGAGAGCCTTTTAAAAGTCTGCCACTCATTCACCGGAACAACTTCAAATGACCAGCGTGTTCTCATCTTTACCACCAAAGACGCTTATAGGCTTTAATAACACCTCTCTGGTTAGAATTATGTACTCGAAAGAAACTGCACAATTATTTTGTCTGCATTTATGCATTTATCATATTATACTTTATTACTCATGCTCTTCAAACATACCACTCTGAGAATAGAACATTAATAACTGATAAAGATGAGCATGTCTGCACTATCATTGTAAACATGGCAGGTGTTTTAAAGAGCTAATGTATGTGCTCAGATTTGTAGACAATTTCTTTGGGGCTGAATTTCTCAAGCATAAACCTGTATCACCCCACACTGACTTTCTCAATTTGTATTACAAAAAATTCCTAACATGGTGCTTGCATAATGTTTTACTGCTTTGTTTAATATTTCAGGTCCTTGTGCTTCTCTTTACATATGAAGAGCTCATAACTGTTTTTTTATTTTATTATTTTTTTCTCCTCTGCAATCTCCTACTAACCACAAGTCCATCATAATTTAAAACCAATTTGTAACAAAAAATAATGAAAAAAAAAAAAAACAGCAATCAAGTACTGATATTTTTTAGGAATGTTACATTTATTTTCCATGATTGTAATTTGATCTAAGGCAGGAAGAGGAGGATTTAGAGAAGGCGAGTAAGAGTAAAACGGAGTACGGTGTATGTGTAAATGAGAAGCTCCCAGGGGGAACAGTGAAGTTACAAGGAATAGACGTAAAGAAGGTAGAGGACTTTAGGTACCGCGGGTCAACAGTGCAGAGTGATGGAGAATGTGGAAAGGAAGTGAAGAACCATTTGCAGGCAGGCTGGAACAGGTGGAGGAAAGTATCAGGTGTGCTCTGTGATAGGAGAGTGTCAGCGAGGACGAAGGGAAAGGTCTACAAGACAATGATGAGTCCAGCCATGATTCACGCTTAGAGACAGTTGCTCTGAGGAAAAGACGGAGGAGAAGGAGGCAGAGCTAGAAGTGGAGGAGATGAAGATGCTGAGGTTCTCCTTGGGAGTGACCAGGTTTGATAAGATTAGAAATGAGGCAATAAATGGGACAGTGAAGGTTAGGCGTTTTGGAGATCAGGCCAGAGAGGACAGACTTTGATGGTTTGGACATGTCCAGAGGAGAGACAGGGACTATATTGGTAGAAGGATGCTGAGGATAGAACTGCCAGGGAACAGGGCTAGAGGTCGACCCAGGAGAAGATACATGGACATAGTGAGGGAAGACATGAGAGTGGCTGGTGTTGGGGAGGACGATGCAAAGGACAGGGTGAAGTGGAGAAAGTTGATTTGCTGTGGCGACCCCTCACGGGACAAGCCGAAAATACAGTAGCAGAAAGTTGGTCTAAGGCTCATTCTGAACAATTGAAAAATGGAACATTCAGATATACAAATAGTAAGACGAGAATAAATAAAGACTATGTCATGCTTATTCTGCTATGGTAAAAGTAGCAGTCCTATTACTCTCTTTTGTTTGTAGGTTAGAGCAGGGCTGTCAAACTCAATTTCTCCGAGGGCCACATCAGCATTATGGGGGCCCTCAAAGGGCCAGTTGTGACCGTAACAGTGTAAATATACTGTAATGTAAAATAAATGTAACTACTCCTTAACATGCTGTTAAATAACTGTATTTATGTGCAAATTGCATAGTTGTAAAAATATATGGCTAGCTTATTGCTGTTATTACCTCCGCTGAGGCGAGCTGGAGGTTATGTAATCGCCGGGTTCTGTCTGTTAGCAAGATAACTCAAAAAGTTCTGGACGGATCTTAATGAAATGTTCAGGAAATGTTGGGAATGTTACCAGGAAGAGATGACTACATTTTGGTGACTATCCAGAAGAGATCCTGGATTCTGGATAGTACAACATCACTTTGAATCGTTCGTTAACATTGTTCCTCAATATCTCGGTTGATTATTGACCAATGTTTATGGAATTTGACACAGTCTTGTGGGGTGGGGGCCTCTGTCTCACAATCATGATAGAATCCAGAATGTAATCAGTTAAAAATCATATTAAATTTTAACATTGAAAACCCTATTTATGGATTCAGAAATCAACTCCAGTTCACTTTTACTTTTGGTTGATGAATAAAGATACCAAGAACAATTAAAAACTTTTGATGATAATCCAGATCACCATGTGGATGGTGTACATCCAATTAGGAGGGGAATGAGCTGCTCGGTGGAGGTCTGCGCTCTGAGTGCTTTTCTATTTATAACATTAATCCTTTCAATTGATCAGGTTAAGAAAACCACATTACTCCATCGATCAACAGTCAAACTTATTCAAGTAAAACATTTTAAATAATAAAAAAATATATATAATCCAACACAAGTTAAGACATTAACTTTGTTCAAAACTCTTTTGTCACAGTTGAGAGGCAGAAGTAAAGTATAACCACTGCTAAGAGCATGCGTGACAGATGCAGCATTTTACAAAAACAAATGTCTGCACACAGCTCTCTAAAGAAAATGACGTGGCGGGCCACATTTGGTCCGAGGGCCTTGAGTTTGACACATGGGGCGGCCGTGGCTCAGTTGGTAGAGTGGGTCATCCAGTGATCAGTGAATCGGTGGTTTGAATCCCAGCTCTGACTGTCTGCATGTCGAAGTGTCCTTGGGCAAGACACTGAACCCCAAATTGCTCTGGCCCTTTCCTTGCATGTATTTTTCTAGAAGTCTGGGCATCTTTGTTTTGGGACACAATTTTTCTAGTCAATGCTTATATTTTAGAACAAATTGAAACCAGGATTATGATTTTCACAGTCATAATCTGTCAGTTTTGCCTTCAGGACTTATTACACTTTAACTAAGACCGTCTGCATTAATGCTACCGTTTATACTTCTCTTTCACTGGAACTCATACAGTGTCACGCAATGGTTAAAATGAACTCCTTCAACTTGAAAAAGGTAAGTCAAGAGCCAAGTCGATGGGTTACTGAGTATATCCATGTGTAAAGAGGAAGGATGTCAAGTCAGGGAGATAAGAGGGACTGTGTTTGGAACAGAGGAGCTCTGGCCCCTTTGTTATATCATGAGAAACACAGAACTAAAGGTTTCAAAGCGCAGAGCTCCCTGAGGAAAAACTTACCCCATTTACAATCTGACGCTGCACAGATGTGTCAATGTCACCAAGAGCACAGACATTAAAGTATCATGTGTACGTGTGATCAATGAGTGGAGATGTAGGAAGAATAGAAAGCAATCTGCAGACTGAGGGCAGAAATGGAATTGAAGAGGGGCTGTGCAGAGATATGATGGCTTCCAGGGAGAATTCTTAGCTTTGGAAAAATAGTGGTGAGATATAAGTAAAGAAAATGCTCACGATGAAAAACCCGTTGCAGATACTTGAGTTGGAAATGCAGATAACTGGGGGTTTACTGTACAGTAGTACCTCAGCTTACGAATGTCTCTACATCCGAAAGTTTCAGGTTACGAAGTTTCTGAATGGGAAAATATTGCCTCTCGTTACGAAGGCGTTTCAGGATACGAAGTCAAAAATAGCTGCTCGTAGCTGCTCTGCCATTGGCTATCGCCTAAAATCTGCCTGGCAACCCGTTGCGTATGCGTGTATCCCAGCATGCTATTCGTGTCCCCCTCGTGTCCCCCGGAAAAAGTGTTGACAAGTCGGGCTATTGCTCATTATGATGACGTCTGCCTCGCACATTTCCGACGGATTGTCAAAAGCCGGCAAAAGCAGACGTCATTGGATCAGTTTTTCAAGAAACGCGAGGCAGAAAACACCGCAAAGGACCAGTAAACAAAGAGGACAAAAAGTAACAGCTAACAGGTAGATTAATATTTTAAAAAAATATCATAATGTAGCGTCCGTCGGACGCTGGAATAAGCACACGACGGGTAACTCTCTGTGTGTGTGGGTGCCGCGAGGAGGAGGAGAACGGGAGAGCTGCGGGAGCTACGCAGCTCTCCCGTTCCCCTCCTCCTCCTCGCGCACCCACACACACACACCGCCCCTCCTCCCTGGATGCCTTTGCGGACTCTCTGCAGCGTAGGAATAATGAACACTCCTAAAACATGAACCGTTACAAAACTTTTGCGGGGCTTGGAACGGATTAGTGCATTTACATTCAAAATGCGTCTCTACTTACGAAGTTTTCACGTTACGAAGCTACTCCCAGAACGGATTAAATTCGTAAGTAGAGGTACCACTGTACATATTTAAATATATAAGTTGCACCTGAGTATAAGTCGCAAGACCAGCCAAACTATGAAAAAAAGCAAGATTTATAGTCCGGAAAATATGATATTTCCTTTCATCCTGGATTATTGAACCCATGGGCAATGAGGTGTTAGAATAAGGATCGATTTGGCTTTTCCGTTCTACACTTCAAAAATCCTTTAGAAGTGGGATCCAAAGGGGAAATAAATCCCTCTTCCATATGTTAGTTTTAGGTTTTAGTGGTGATTTGCTTCATAAATTGGATTTTTATCCCCACCTCTTACAGTATGTATGCCATATCCATTTGCTTATTTATAAGTACATTATACTGTATCTACTGCTCTGCCTCTCCATGATGGTGATGACTGATAATGAGGCTCTCCGTTCCTGCCTGATTGATTAAAGTATAGAGGCTCCCTATTACAAAATGCAATCAGCCACTGGAGACTATAATTATTGGCTTCCCATTTCGATTTCATCTCATCCTTTCCCTTTTCAGCATTTTATTGAGTTGATTACCAAAACTTTGTGCTTGTATCCAAATGTATGAAGCACATGTAAATGTGATGTGTAGATTAGCTCTCTCCAGGGCTTAAGCTGATGCCTGCCCTCTGCTTACTTTCTTGTATGCATGCCTTCCTATTTTCCATGCTGAGATCAAGGGGAGCACTTTGAGAATTCACTGTGTACGTAGCCGTTCAGCATTGCTTCAGAATCAGCTTCACTCCAAGTATTTGTGCTCTATTGTTCCACGTTACTGACCACAAATTCTGTGCTTATTTGTGATTTCTTAGCTTTATTAGAAAGTTGACAACTTTTTCTATTGAATTGAGTGTGAAGAATTGTGTAAAGGCATCAATGAAAGGCTTGTTTTATTCCAGTCTAAGTTGCATTGATGGCAGCTTCCACTGTTGGCAGACAAGTCTTAATTAGTGGGACATTCCAGGCAATACGTTGGCACCCAGGTGAAGAGAGAGAGGGGGAGCAAAGAGAAAAAAATGAAGTGTGTGACAGTCTCTCCAAGGTGAGCCTTGTAAAGACGAGTCTTTCATCCTGGTCTGAGGGCTGAGCGAGCATAGATCACCATGGTGATAAAATTGTTTAACAGTGAGCAGCAAATGGAAGAACAACCTTGTTGCACTGATGCAAATCTCAATTATGTTTGCAGACCGTGTGTGGTTGTTCAAACAGAAAGTTATCTGGTTCATGAAGTTGTTTATGTATAGAATTTCATTTCAGGAGACACTCTGCACTTAATAGTAGAAAACATAATTTATTGTAAAAGAGCTTTTTCCAGGGTCCATTACATTTTAAAATGTTGACGGATGAACCTGCAGTAGAACAGATTATTTTACGCCAAATGGATTTGTAACTTGAACAGTAATTGGGATAGTGTTATTTCATACTTGGTACTTATTTGTAATAGTATTTGCCCCTGTGCATTTATTTCATGCGTTGTTTTTCATTATGGGGCTTAAATTGCACCGGAATGTCCTGTACAAGCAAAGTGACTGTAATGAATGGCTCCTCTGCAATATAACATTGATCCTGTAGTAGAACCTGGCGTTCTGCGATTCTTTGATGCCTCGTTGTGTTTTTGTAAGGTGTGGGTAATCTGCTCTCTATCTGTACACCCCAGCAGGAGTGTTTATGCAAACGTCTCCCTGCGATACTGTGTGTAGCTGTCAGCTCAAATCAAAGAACGCTGCATCGTTCTTGATTTAGTTATCTATCGGTTTATTGTTTCTGCTGAAGTTTACTCTACACACATTGCTTCAAGCAAACGGCGAAATGTCAGCACACTCTCTCGTCTTTTCAGAGCAATATGCCTCAAAATCTCATCCATGTCTGTGTTTCTTCTGTACTTTTCATTGTTATGTACTCAAGTATGTTTCACATTGTCTTTATCTCTGTCTGCATCTCTGTTTACAGCAACTAGTTCCACAAAGCTGGAAGACCTGAGCTTTCTTGATGAACAGCGGAACACCCCACTCAGAACGTCCATTCGCCTACCCTGGCATAATACAGGAGGACGGCCACCTCAGGATGCTAGAGGTGACTGCTATGCAAGTTATCAATAGAGATACATAGGATGTTTATATCGGCTGTAAACTTTACCATCCATTGACATAATAGTAATTAAAACATGTACGCTTTGCTTTCCCCCCCTTCTCTTCAAAGTTACTGTCAAAAGACAAGAACTGCAGTATTTAAGGAAACTAACATCTAATTGGATTGAAAATGTGTAAAGTATTATGAGAGTGACATGGTTAGCATTGCTTTGGTTTCATGCAACAGTGTTAGTTTTTATGTGATATGTGCTAGAATTCATGAACAGCCTTCACATTAGATCTTAAATTCAGAGCTCAACTCTTACGGTCACTGTTGAAGCTAAAATCCACTGTACAAGAATGTAAAGGTGAACAAAGCCGTTCTTATGCTTTAAGTCTGAACCACTTACACTCGCACACCAGTGCAATAGAAAATACATTTTCTTCAAACATTTAGCTCAATGGAAAAATATATGTGATGCTTCCTTGGCTCGCTGCAAGTTTTCTCTTTCATATGTTACTAACTGCAATATTTCCAAGAGGAATCATACAAAGTACATTTTTGATAAGATCATGCATAATGTAATACAGTATATCATTAAATACACAAAAAAAAAAATCTTAATTGTGTGGTGAATGTATTCTTCCATAACTTAGACAACTCAGACAGTTATATGACACTTAATGGTACAGCTCTTAGACATTTGGAAGTGAAGTAGACGTGGGCATCAACGCACAAGAGACACAGCCTTAGCCAGCACAGTAAACAACTCGGATAAAAATAAATAATAAAGACTGACAGCTAGTAGCTTACCACCACCAAGTATGGAGTGAATGAATAATGCACAATGTAAAGCGTCTTTGGGTGTCCAGAAAAGCGCTATATAAGACCAACGCATTATTAAAAACACTCTTAAGTCCACTCACAATGATTCCACTTTGTATCTGAGCTCCAGAAAAGCTCCAGAAAAGCAGATCAAGGTTTTAATGTGTATTTTACAATGTGGAAGATCAACATTATCAAATCTTTCAACATTTAAAGATAAATTAAATATCACACGATCACACACATTTACATATTACATCATTCCATCAGCATATTGCTCAGAGGAGGCTGAACTGCTAAAGCGATTCATGTTTCAATATTGTGAGTGTGAGACTGTGGCAAAAGTAATCACAAAAGCCAATTGAAGCTTATGTCACGCTTTTGTTTAATACGCTGCATCTCTGTTACTGCAAATGTTTTGTGATGAATGATGAGAAAATGCTAATTCAGCCTTCTCCTTCCAACCGCTTTCCTTTAGCTCGTTTCACTCCTTACAAACCCGTGGACATCATGCTCAAGCCGCTGCTGTTTGAGGTTCCCAGCATCACCACAGACTCCGTGTTTGTGGGCCGCGATTGGCTCTTTCTGCAGTTGGAAGATATCCTGAAGACCACAGAGTCTATGAAGAGTCATGGTGCTGTGATGGTGGGCAGTGTTGGTTATGGGAAGACAGCCATTATCTCCCGGCTAGTAGCACTGAGCTGCCACGGAGGCCGAATGCGTCAGATCGCCTCCAACAGTCCAAGTGCTTCACCTAAAAGTAATCAATTTCAGTGTTTTGCCTTTGGGAAGTTTCAACTTTTTTTAATGTTGTTATACACTTTTTTGTCATATTAGCCTGCAGAGTGAGAATGTGAAGCGAGGATGTATAAACAGATGCCTAAAATACTCCTCAGCTGATTTCACAAAATAGGGCTTTGAATGACTTGCAAACATAGATTTTATTATTACTTTTTTTGCAATTACATTAAATAATACTTATTCAAGATGGCCAACATGTTTTTTTACAAACACATGAATCTACATTTATTAATGCGGACTTGTGTGGTTTTCCAGGTGGTGGGGGACCAAGCACGGAACTTCCTCTCAGCCAGCCGCCACAGCCGACTCCACCTTCCAGTGCTACCAACACGCTGAGGACCAACAGCTGCCCGGGGACCCCCGAGATGCAGCGACAAAGGGAGGAGGCTGTGAAACGCCTGGCTGCAAAGGTACAACTTAAGCCAAGACTGTATACTGGAGAAGTCACATATTGAAGAAATCTGAAGGCAGAATAAAATATTTGTATTCTCCACCCTAAAATGACTATGAAGCTGTACAAAACTGATCATTCCGCCCCTCTTAGTTTCCCTTTTGTGTTCTTCCTGTGAATTCTTTCCATTTATTACAAATCACTAAGAGCAAAAAGCGAAAAATCCACTGGACTTGTTCAAGTTTGATTGAAGACATTTTGCCTCTCATCCAAGAGGCTTCTTCAGTTCTGAGAGACTGGTCGAGGGTCCAGATGCTTTTACTCCTGTTGGAGCAGAAAACCAGCAAACAAAGATTGATTCTTCGTTTTTTTGCTCTTTGTGATTTACCATGGCCTGGATGAGTGAGAACCTACACAGACATTTATTACAAATATGTTTATGATGTCTAGTTGCTTTGGTATGTAAGCGACATGGCTGCAGAAGGAATGTACCCAGTTGATTTATGTTAATATGATTGTGTATGATTTACGGGTGTTTATGTTCATTTGTTTGACATTCATTACATGAAATATGGCTGCTCCTCAGCAATCTGCTGACATGATGAAAGACTGCATCACCATTGGTCTTTCAGAGATCATTCATATCACAGACTTGTTTGAATTGAGTAGAAGACTTGAAGTTAGTATAAGTCACACGATGCGAGATTTGTTGGTAGCTGTTTGTGAAAACACAAAGTTTGCCCCTCCCTCGAGGAAGACAGTTGTGTTGGTCGAGGCAGAGGGTACCTGAAAAGAAAGAGCGTTGTTATGGAAGATAATGCAGTGAGTCAACAAATGAAAACATGATTCTTTCATGGGGCTTATGTTGTAAAGCACGAATAAACACATCTGTGGCTCCACACAGCCCTGCAGATTGTGTGTGAATGTTGCTGAATGCATGCTTCATGCTGCTTGCTGTTTGCTTCTGCTTAGCCTGTCGGGGTGTGGCCCCGGCTTGTGCCCGGTCAAGCATGTTGGTACAAGGACCTGTATCTGAGAGCAAGAAGGAGACTCAAAAAGTGGTGTAACATGGTTGATATGTCCTGATTTCACCTGTCTATTTTCCCTTAGTGCTACTTTCCAAAGTCCAAAGGTTGACACCAACAACATTTTGATCACAGAAAAATAATGAAAAAAATAATAATAATATTACAGGCAGAGGTTAGGACCTGGTTTTAAGTAACAATCAAGAGGAATTATATTTAAGTCTTTAAAGAATGTTTTTGGCGAAACTTGCATTGAATGCATTTGTTAATACAGACTTGGGGTGACGGGGGTGCAGGTGGTTGAGCGGCTTGTCCTCTGATCAAGAGGGCAGCGTTTCGATTCCGACTTCCGGCACATGTGCTCACTGTTGCTGTGTCCTTGGGCAAGACACTTCACCCACATTGCCTGTGTGAGCAGTGAATGTCAGAGGAGGTCAGGAGGGCCGTTGGCGCGATTTTGTAGCCTCGTTTCTGTAATCTACCCCTTTATTTATATACTTACTTATACACTGAGAAGCAGTGTTGATGTCTGCAGCATCTTGGCATATAAATGCAACAGCAATGGAGTGGGAGGATATACAACTTCTGCTTAGGTCTTTAGTATGCCCTGTTAGCTCACAGGGGAAGGAATTTGCATTGTGTAGGGTGAAAATGGCGCATTACTATATGCTGCCGTGGTAACGCATGAAGAATATAATCAGACTCTATCCCTGAAACATCACTTTTTTGAGTGGATTCTCAAGATTCAAGATTTCAAAGATTTATTGTCATTGTAGTGCAACAAGATTATGTTTGAGCAGCAACACTGCATAGTTTGAAATGCCCAAACCCAGACACCCCATAATAATAACCCTAAGCGTAACCCAATGGGAACATTTAGCCCATTATGACACCAGTGCAACACAATATAATAGCATTGGCAACACCAGATGGCCTATGAGAAATAAAACAGATCATGATATTTCTTTTACAAGGCAAGTTCTTTATTTTCCAAGGACATTTTAACACCTCAGTGGATGGTGAACAGTAGAGACAGCAGTTAATGAGGGAGGAGAGAAAGTTACTGACATTTAAAAAAAAAAAAAAAAATTAAATGAAAGAGCCACAGCTGGAAAAAACACAGAAATATTGGTCCACTGATTTTTCACCTGTTTTGCACTACTAAGATATATTTTAACCTTCCAAGGAAGTAGGGCATTTCCATCTAATTTTTGTGACGTAAACAACACAATCTCAGTGCAAAATAGTTGCTATGTGCAAAGGGGTTGTATTTATTTGTTTTCTCTTCATCTCATAGATTTATTGTAGTGCTGTCCTCTTTATTGTGGGCCAAACAGAGGTTGGAGGATATTTCCACAATTCTTTATCCAGTTGTGATCACAATAGGTCGTTAGACCAGGGGTGGGCAAACTTTTTGATTCGCGGGCCACAATGGGTTCTAAAATTTGGTAGAGGGGCCGGTCAGGAAAAGATGGATGGAGTTTTTGTGTGAACTAATATAAATGACATGTAAAAACAATTACATGAAAAAGATTTGGCCTTTTACAGGTAGCAAAGCATGAATATGCAAGGCTCATTGTAAAAATTACAGGGAAAAGGTCAAATGAATGAGGTTTAATTATAATACAACTTTATTTAATGATATAATTTGGACAAATTGGGCGGGCCGGATTAAATAACCCGCGGGCCTTAGTTTGCCCATGTCTGGGTTAGACCCTATCAGTACCTTCTCCGAAATGGACTCTGTATCACACATTCATTAGAGGAGCAGCTGCATGTAGCCGCTTGTGGATTATTAGCTTTATCTCTTGCGTTCATCTCATCCGAAGTCATTTTCCGACCATCAGATCTTACAAATTTGTATTCAACATCATGAAATGATCGCTAGATGTGCTGTTTATAAAAACATAGCCAGGAGTGCCAAGCGGTGATGGGCATACTCTGCAGGAGCTATTCAGTCCATTTTGGAAATATTGGAAGTCGCAGTGGATTTTAATAACTGCAGCATTGTTTTTACCTGCAGAGACTTTTAACAAGGAAGATTGGGAACCACTGCGTTTGAGAGGGTTTTTTTTATTCATAATGGCATTCACTCAATTTGAATACCTTTGTGATGGCAGGTTGTTAGCCCTTTTGATGTGTGACACAGCTTTCTAATGGGACTCTGTCACTGATCCTGCTTTGTCCTCATTTTTAATGTTACTCATTATATGTTTGCCTCCCTTTAGGTAGGACTTAGCGTTCTTGCCTTGTCCTCAGTAGTGAAATAGAGCATTAGATAACTGGTGTGCAGTTTGCCTTGCCAACAGGGAATGCTAAACTTCATGCATCAAATCGCTGACTTTATGCCGGTGAGGCTCATATAAAAGTCAAGGAAAACCAAGCTAAATCCCTCAAGCCAATTATTGTGGGAAGTGTTTCCAGCAGCCGATTTTATATGCCTCTGTTCTCCGCTCTGTGGATGTTTGAATACTGATGCAACACTTGCCAGCTTCTGTCAGATTTTGTCAGATCTTTTCAATCATTGATTTAAATGGGGTATCATAAAAGGGGCACATATGCCTTCACAGTTTGTGGTTTATGACAAATGTTATGTCTTACTCCTGTGACATGTTTTTCAGCATTTCTTTTCAGTAAATAATAATAGTAAAGAAATGGTTGTGCCTGTAGATAGACCTGCAGGTGCACTGCAGAATGCTGCAACATCATTTGTTGAGACTGTCGCTCGGTGATGAAGCCGTAGTCTGAAACACTCCTCTACTCCAGCATCTGCAGTTTCTTTTTCACTCATCCAAAGCTCTTGTTTTTATACAAACAGCAGGTCACTCTAGTTGTTATTATTTGCCTGGGTTCTGAAGTCAGAACCATAACATTGATGTTAATGCTTAATGTGCCACTTTGGTATATTGCTTAACATAAATCTCCATGACTTGACAATTATTTATTGACTTAAGCATGTACCAACATTGTCAATTATAAATAATATACATTCAGAATTATAACTCAACAGTTGTGTTAGTTTATTGAATACCTGTCCTCTATATGACGGCTATGCTTTGGTCCAAAGGATTTGACTCATGCACTCTTATTGTACAAGTTCGATAGGTGGAATTGCAAATAACCAACTTGGCAGTCCTCTTTGCAGCTACAGATGAAAGCCAGGCATTAGTCACTGAATTTCCCAAACCTGGTCTTCATTGGTGATGCGGTGATATGAAGCAGCAGGAGGCGTGAAGCCAGTGTTGGAACAGCTCACCTGTTCCATCCTCCTGCTGCCCTGGAAACGTGTGCCTATAATTTAAATCATACATCCCCATTCCAACTCTTTCCTCCTTCCCCATCTGTGTCCCTCCTTTTCCTTCTAAAGCAGACTTGACAAGTCACTTTGTGCAATGAATATAAAAAAGTCTCATTGCTGTATTCACAGAATTGATATAAATTGATAAACCCTAATGAATGCTCTGTTCTTTGTCTTAACACACTTCCTACGTCTGAAATATCCATTTTTAAAATGTGTTCTGCCTGTCCCTTGTGTTCCAGGTTGTGGCGTATCACTACTGCCAGGCTGATAACACATACACTTGCCTGGTTCCAGAGTTTGTACATAGTATTGCTGCCCTGCTGTGCAGAGCACACCAGCTCAGTGGCTACCGGGAGCTGCTGTTGAAAGAGCCCCACCTCCAGAGCATGCTCAGTCTGCGCTCCTGTGTTCAAGACCCCATGGCTGCTTTCCGAAGGGGTGTCCTTGAGCCATTAGCTACTCTTCGTAAAGGTAATACATCTTTCATGTTTGTTATCTACTTTTTATTCATTTACTTTTAGTAACATAAACTTGTTCCACCTGTGCATACAAACATACCAGATAACATGAACAAAGGGAGGATTTGGCCGTCAAATAAAACTGCAGTCAACCAAGCTTTTCAAAATAGAACTCTAAATAGGTGCTGCTTTAAAAAAAATAAAAAGTAAAACTATTGAAGGGCTTGTCCTTTACTCTTCCATCTACTTGAAACCAGGTCTTATAATATATTTCATGTTTGAGGACTTACTCTGGTGTTACCCAGCTTCATGTTATTTAATAAGAACAACGCTCACCTTTGGCAGAAGTGGAAATTATGTAAAGGTGGTCCTCGCTTAACGACGGAGTTACGGTCCGAAGACCCCATCGCATAACGATTTCACCGTTCCACAAAACCTCCGTTGACCGACAACTTGGCCAACATTTTGTGTGGTAAAAATGCGATGTGCTGGTGACGCTTCCGGGTTATACTTTGCCTCTCGCCCATAGAAAAGATGGGATAGGCTCCAGCAACACCCGTGACCCAAAAGGTGGATAAAGCAGACATGAAAACTAATCGATGAATGAAAACATGTTTATACTTACATTTATACTGTACATGCGTAATAAACTCACAACTCTGCAGCCAGTGCATTCCGCTCAGCATAACAGAGATTCCTTGATGCTAAACACATACGTTTAAACTTTGGAATGACCGTGGTCGGTAAGTGAGGACTATCTGTAGTTCCTTTCAGAGCCACCTGTAGTCTCTGCTCAGCTTGCAAACATATGTATGCTAAATAAGACTATTATAAATGTATGGCCTTATCAAAGAGTGAGAGAAAGCCAGTGAAAGTATGGACTGTAATTTTACATTTTAGTAGGTCGTGATGTGAGTGTGAAGGCTGTTAGTAAAGGCACTCTGACCACGACACTGAGAAAGGGTTTACTTACTGCGTTCAAAAAACAGCCTCTCTGCCCCACAGAGTCCCCACAGAGCAGGTTTGACAGCTAGCGCTGTTATGAGCTTTGCTGGTTTTCTGTGTGTTTCCAGAGCAGAAGATTCCAGAGGAAGACCACATAATCTTGATAGATGGTCTGAACGAAGCCGAGTTCCATAAGCCTGATTACGGAGACACCATCGCCTCTTTCATCACCAAGATCATTACCAAGTTCCCCCCGTGGCTTAAAGTGGTGGTCACTGTTCGGGTCAATTTAGTGGTAAGGAAGAGCTCATTAATTATAAGCAATATTTTAAGCTTATCTAACATATTATATATATGTCTTTGGAAGAACATATAATTAAAGTCATCAAACAGAGGGTATTTTAAATTAGCCTGCTTCTGTTTTTACAGAATGTTGGCTACGTGTGCACATGAATGGTGTGCATGCATGGTCAAAATAAAGAATGTGCAACTTGTATTAGAATAAGAAGCATGTCAGCACACCAACACTGATTCTGTGTCTGTCGGCACGCCAGCCATCACGCGTCAGACGGACACTTACAGCATGTATTACAGTACAAGCGAGCCCCATTGAGGATTGCTGGCACTAGATCTCGAGCTGACTCTATTAATGACACAAGGTTGATCTGGCTCCCCGACCGGGAACCGAACCCAGACCGCAGGGGTGAGAGCGCGGAACCCTAACCACTACACTGCGGTTTCCATACGTATGTTCCCGTGCACCGAAATTTCTGAATATATATATTAAAATATCTGAATATATATATATATATGGAAATTTCTGAATATATATATATATGGAAATTTCTGAATATATATATGAAAATCTCTGAATATATATATGGAAATTTCTGAATGTATATATATGGAAATTTCTGAATATATATATGAAAATGTCTGAATATATATTTGAAAATATCCGAATATATATATCAAAATATATATTCCGGAGTTCGGTCCATATTCTCAGACTTTTCGTATATATATTCCAGAGTTCGGTCCATATTCTCAGACTTTTCATATATATATTCCAGAGTTCGGTCCATATTCTCAGACTTTTCATAGTTCGGTCCATATTCTCAGACTTTTCATATATATATTCCAGCACTTTTGATATATATATATAATAAGTTCCTGAACGGCATGCCATAATTAATCATTATCAGAACATGGAAATCCAAGTTGACTGCACACTGTAAAAGATAATTTTTTTCTGTCAGCAGGTTCTTATTGAGTTAAAATTTGTTTCACAGCCTATAAATGTGTTGGACAGTTTCTTATGTCCAAGGAAACTACATATAATAGACAAATCTTTCTTGTAGCAATGAAAAGTCATGTTTATTCTTTAAAAGAAGCATTGTAACATCATTATATTTCTGTGTCGATGCATTTTACTCTTCAAGCAAGCAGAATTTTGCCCAGGCGTTACAGTTCAGAATATTGACGATAGACTAATAGACCTATCTGTGAGCAATTCACAGGCCTCTAGGATTATGACAAGTGCATTTCTCTGACTTGGTGCATGTATAGATACAAGAGTTTGTGTGTCTATTTGCTGTACGTTATCTTTGAAAAAGAGAAGCCTTATCTTGTTTAGGCAATGTTTGTGCAGCCTCAGATAGGCTGAGGTTTGGAGGATATACGATGATGATGATGATGCATTGCTTCCTCCAACCCTAAGGACAGAGATTAAACTATGAGCTCTGGCTCAGACCTCATCTTAAAGCGCTTAAACCCACCTCTCCTCCACCCATGTGTGACACAGTCTGGGTTTTTGTCCTACGTGAAGACAGTATGTTCCTCACTGAAATGTATTCACAGGCACCAAACACGTTATAATAATTCATTAAATATGATAGTAGCTCTTTTCCAATAAAATGATTGTACATCTTCTATTAAATCCCCTCAACTCAAGTGCCTCATTTGGAAATCAAATTAACATTTAAAGTGGATTTTGGTATTACGAATGAAATTTTACATTGAAAATAATCTTTATCTGAAAAAGGAGAATTACAAACAATTGTATTTAGAGTTATATTAGCGCCTGGAAATGTGAAAACACATGTACGTAGTGTCGGTTGTTCACGTAGTACCTCACAGTAGTTGGTTTAGTAGAGATGAGCTAATAATAAAGCTTTTTCCAGCAGACCTCTGCCAGATCAACATGGTATCAGTTAAAAGTTAAACACTTTATCCCATTTCGGCAACAGCAATTTAGAATTTTCAGGTTAAATTATGGAAGCTGTGTGTGTGACAACCGAGAGGAGTTTTATCAATAGATTGCATTCTCTTTGCCCATCTTTCAAAACCCAGCAAGTTGCAACTGAACATTTATTTTTAATAACTACAAAAGTCAGCCATGAAATCAGTAGATTATCCTTAGAAAATAAGAGATACAATTAGATTATGTTTAATTTGGATGTTTTCTGAACTGGATCAGTCTCCTCACATCTAACTTCTTTTCTGTACCTTGATCTTGTTTCTTCATTAGGAGATCACCAGCCTTCTGCCCTTCTCTAAGATTTCTCTGGATGACTCTTCTGATAACAAGGAAATTAACGACGACCTCAACGCATATATCCAGTACCGCATCAATGGTAGCAGGGATATCCTGAACAATATTAGCCTGAATGGGAAGGCTGACCCGATCACTGTTGGGAAGCTCAGTAGCCACCTGATCTCACGTAGCCAGGGCTCGTACCTGTATCTAAAACTCACATTGGACCTGTTTGAGAGAGACCACCTCGTGATCAAGAGCGCCAGCTACAAAGTTGTCCCCGTCTCATTGGCAGAGCTCTACCAGTTACAGTGCAACATAAAGTTTATGACCAATTCAGCCTTTGAGCGCTCTCTACCCATTCTCAACGTAGCGCTCGCTTCCCTGCACCCCTTGACTGACGAGCAGCTGTTCCAGGCTATCAATGCCGCCTTCGTCCACGGGGAGCTCCAATGGGAAGACTTCCAACAGCGGATGGAGTTGCTCTCGTGCTTCCTCATCAAACGACGGGACAAGACACGCATGTTTTGCCATCCCTCCTTCAGAGAGTGGCTGGTGTGGAGAGCTGACGGCGAGAGTACAGACTTCCTTTGTGACCCCAGGTCAGTCCTCTGCTTGTTAAGCAAATGTATTTGCTCAGCAGCTCTCCCTTCAGGATTATACTATTACTGCAATGACGAGTCTGCAGTCATAACGATTCTCTCACCACACATCGTAGTTGAACTTCATATTATTCATTGTAGTGGTCTTTGTACTCATAAGAACTTCAGTACTTCTGTTTGTTTCTGAATTCTTTCTTTGCAGTTTGTAAATCTTTGCCACCTGTGTGTTTGAAACCTAAACTGCCATGAACCTACGATGTTTGAATCAATAACTATGTTGTGAGAGATTTCTATCCTATGCAGGAAGTTGAATGAAATTCAGGCATTTACAGGTGGTCCTCACTTAAAGTTACGACGGATTTATTCAATTAAAAATTTTCAAGTGTGTTTAGCTACAAGAAATCGCTGTTACGACGAGTGGAGATACGCTGGCAGTGGAGTTGTGAGCATGTACAGAATAAACTTATCGATAGCCTAATAGCCGAAGTCATACAACAAGAAACAAGAAAAAGGACATGAGTCACATCACAATTATATCACAATTTGGCCAAATTATGCTATCAGGCTAACGATATGCAAATACATATAAAAAAATAATTCCATTAATTAATCATTCATTTTCTTGTCCGCCTTGCGGATCAAGGGTGTTGCTGGAGCCTATCCCATGCTTCCTATGGGATATGCTTGCAACTTGCTTTCATAAGAGAAAACGGATGCTGCCAACATACCGAGATTCATTACACAGAATAACTACAGATTGTGAGCAATCCAGTGGGTTTTCATCCCAGCCTCAAAGAGGTGAAAGCCTAAAATGTATTGGACTCATTTGGTAAATGTCTCTATATTAGTGAGTCTTCTAACCATTGTCTCCCTGCCAACTGAAAACATCCACTATAATGGAAATGGAGCTTTGAATCTCACCTGAAGAGCGTTCAGGCTGCAGCGAATGATCAGATCATCCTGCTGTGCCCTTCCTGCCCTGTTTTCTAGGCTCATCTGCTGGAGTTGAGCTACGTAATTGTATTTCCTGAGCCCCTTTACCCACATTAGAGAGTTCAGTCATTCCCACTTAATAAATTGGATGATATCATTTTGGTTTGCTTTGCATCTTCCCTGTTGCTCATCAGTGTCACCTCTGCTCCCACAGCAGTCACTAAATGGACCGGAGCCGAGCTTCATATTCTGGTCATTCACAGTGTTCCAGTGCTACCATTAACAAAGCAAAGGCATCAGAGTCTGGCACAGGGAATGGTGCACTTCCAGACAAAAGCTGGCTGCACTGCTTTTCTGTTTGTTCACAGGCACAGAGAGAGAAGTTTAACCAGATTAACGTTATCTGCAGTTATGCTTGCCCTTTAATGAAGCTCTACTTTGGATTAATTAATTACAGATTGTAGTAAAGTAAGGACGGAAAGGAGAACCCAGAGGTTTCACACTCTTTTCCATTCTTTGGAGGGCATTACTGAGCATTTGTTTCAAAATAGTAACGAGTTGCCCGTGGAAACAAGAAGACATTTTTCATGACCAGAATTTAAAGAAGTTTTAGAGAAAAGCTCAAATCCAGATCTTGAATAAAATGAAATTGTATTATAAAAACATATCTAGAATATTAAGTTTGTTATTATTAGTCTGCTTCACAGCTGAGTGTCCTCTCTTCTTTTCTAAATCAGGACCGGCCATGCTCTCATGGCTTTCATGCTTTCCCGCCAAGAGGGGAAACTGAATCGCCAGCAGACCATGGAACTTGGACATCATATTCTGAAAGCACACATCTTCAAGGTACAGCTGTGGGACCAATACATACTTGCTTCATTCATCTTTGCTTGAAAGCCATCCTTTTTAGATATTCCATGGCACCCACTGTTAATTAATGCAGGTAGTGAGCAGAGTTCACCAGAGGACAAGCTTTGGGATGTGAAGAGGAACAGTGATGTCTTTTGCAGCTCAAGTTCAATGACTTAATATATACGTGCACATTGATACATGTTGTTTCTGTGTTTATCAATGTGCTTGCAGGGCCTGAGTAAGAAAACAGGTGTTTCATCCAGCGTGCTGCAGGCTTTGTGGATCAGCTGCAGTGCTGATGGTCTCTCTGCAGCATTGGCCTCCTTGAGGAATCTCTACACACCAAATGTCAAGGTAAAGCCTTCCTAAATGTTTCAGATCACATGTGATTTATCAAATTATGATTAGTCAGAGACTCAGTGGGAAACGCCATGAAAAACCACAAAAAGTGATGCATTCCCTTACTTGTCATTTGTTCCATCAATGCTGCCGGGCTGTTATCAGAAAAGCAATAGTGCTTGAGTAGAAGCAATGAACATCATTGAAATTGATTTTTTCTGCTTGCTTTTATTTTTTAATGAATCGCCTTACATTTATTTAAGTGATTTTTAATTAATTACCCTCGCCGAAGGGGAGGCGAGGGTATTGCAATTGGGTTCGTTTGTCTGTCTGTTTGCTTGTTTGCTTGTTTGTCTGTCCGAGCGCATAACTCAAAAACTAGTAACCCAATCGACTTGAAATTTTTACACAAACAAGGTTCTGTCCGTGGCTCGGTCCTCCTCGAGAACAGCGTTGATCCGGATCTGGATCCAGATTCTAGAATTATTTTTACATTTGTGTAAAACAATTGTGCCTGTGCTGTAAACTGTCACTTTAAGAGGGAGGGACACGAATGGCATGATGGGGAAAAAGAGGGAGGGACACGAATGGCATGATGGGAAAAAGAGTCCAGGACTCTTGTAGTACGTTCCGGAGCAGCAAGCTAGAGCAGGTTTGGCCCCTCTGATCCGGAAGCCCTGTTTACTGTCTCACAAGATCCAATAGTCTTTTGGAGGCGAGGGTCTGCAATCTCTGATTGTCGTTTTCTAGTTGTTTTTGTGAGGGGAACGTGTTTTTCATGCATGAGTTTCTATCGCAACACTTTTGACAGTTAGCATTTATCTAATTTGTATATTTTTATGTCAAGCTAGGTCAGAGCCAAAGTTTACCTTATTGGGGTTGTGTTTCTTTTTTCCATTCGCTCTCATGGTGTTTTCTTCTTTTCTTTCCCTTTTTTGGGGGGGGTCATGTTATCGGGGGAGTCTGGATCCTCCCCCAAAACATGCTTTGATCATGCAATTGCAGTTCCTGAGTGAGAAATTCTATGTGGGAGCAATATTACAAAATATAATGTTCAAGATATGAAGTATATTGAGAATATTGTAAACACGTTTTTGTTTCATTATAAAGAAGGACAATGAAAGTGATCTATTTGCAATGTGTTTCATGTAGTGATGAGTAAATTGGAAAATAAAAATAAGGGCAGTTTGTCGGTGATGGAAGACCGACCAATCATCAATGGTGAGCAGGACGGCATCTTTGTTATTGCTTTTAGAATGCAAGAGAAAAATAAGAGGTTAGATATAAAAGGTTTGTTCAGTTTGCATCTTGTACCTGAACTAATATGCTGTTTCATATAATGCTCTTAGCTATTATTTTTCTTATAGAAGAAACAGAAAATTAAAAATGTTTGCAGGAAATTGAAAAGTTGATAGTTGATGAAATAGTGGCCTGGATGGGGGGAAAATGAAATAAGAGGAGTAAAAAGATCAGGACAAGATTAATGGGGAAACACAAAGTCGTCTAAGGATAAACCGTTCCTGTTACCATAAATATAATCTGCAGATAATCTCAGCAGCAGGGCTTGTTAGAGTCCTGGTAATATTTTTGAGGGGAGAGGGTCATTGTTCTTTCTTCCTGCTATGATATATTCTAAATCGTCCAATGTTTTTTCTTAACATTTCAGGGTTGTTCCGTCACTGGTTGTCATCGTTATCTATTAGCCAGTTATTGTGTGGAAGTGGAACATCACTCACAGAGACATTTACAGAATGACCTTGCACTGTCCTCTGGGAAAACTAGAGAATCGCTGTTAATTTGCTCCACAGTGGCTCCAACAAATAACACACAATTTCATTTCATGTTGTCAGATATTCTTCTGGCTCGGTGGTTCCGTTCGACTTAGCTTTGATTTTGATTTCCTCATTCTAGGAGAGAACAGCACACTTAATAATTGCATTCAGCAGAATGTGACCACTTCATTTAGCGTCTGACCTTTGTTTGGGGGAAAATCTCCAGTGGTTTAAAGAATATGAGCTTTTGCTTCAAAAGAAATTACAAGGGTAAAACCAAGTGCATATTGGACTCTCAGAAATCGGTTCTGCTGCTGTTTAAATAAGTCATTGAATACAGAGTTCTCAAATCAATGATCATAAAATTGTAAACATTCATGGGTATAGAAAACTGTACAAATTCAGTCCAGTTTGCAAAGTCCTTCCTGATCTGAATTGAAAATCAAATGATAAATGGGCTGTCATTACCCTCGCCGAAGAGGAGGCGAGGGTATTGCAATTGGGTCCGTTTGTCTGTCTGTCTGTTTGTTTGTCTGTCCGAGCGCATAACTCAAAAACTAGTAACCCAATCGACTTGAAAATTTTACACGAGCAAGGTTCTGTCCGTGGCTCGGTCCTCCCCGAGAATGGCGTTGATCCGGATCTGGATCCAGATTCTAGAATTATTTTTACATGAACAGGAATTGTGCCTGTGCTGTAACATGGGAGTGTTACTTTAAGAGAGAGGGACACGAGTGGCATGATGGGAAAAAGAGTCCAGAAGGTGTTGTGTAGTATGTTCCGGAGCAGCAAGCTCGAGCAGGATTGGCCCCTCTGATCCGGAAGCCCTGTTTACTGTCTCACAAGATCGAATAGTCTTTTGGAGGCGAGGGTCTGTAATCTCTGGTTTGTAGATTGTAAAGACGTTTGAGATAAATGTTGATGGAGTTAAATCCATGGCCGTCATGTGGCTGCATTGCAGCATGGCAATGTCTGTATTTTGTTTCGAGATGATGCAATACTTTTTCAGTTCAGTTGAAAGGAAATATTACAAAGCCTATGTTTGCAGATAATACAGGACGGCAGATACTAAGCCTTTGAAAATGTTCAAACCGAGCTGCATGTGCTTTGTTTTTTAATTTGTATAAACAGGTCAGTCGTCTGCTGATGCTGGGCGGGGCCAATGTGAATTACCGCACAGAGGTTCTGAACAACGCGCCAGTGCTTTGCGTCCAGTGCCACCTTGGGCACCAGGAAATTGCAGCCCTGCTATTGGAGTTTGGAGCGAGTGTAGAGGTGGTGTCTGAAAATGGCATGCATCCCCTCTCCTTCTCAGCTGCTGCAGGACACTTGGGATTAGTGATGCTGCTCTGCAAGTGTGGGGCCAAGGTGAGGAGCTAACATTACGTGAGGCTACATTAAGGCAGCACGAGACCCAGCTATTTAAATGTCCAGTTAATGCAAGCGTTGGGCGTGTTTAGTTTGTTTTGGTGTCATAAAATTAACCCTTCTCTAATGTATTTTCAGATTGATCGTGTAGATAAGAGTGGCCAGTGTGCTCTTGTCCATGCGGCTCTCAGAGGACATCCAGAGATTATCCAGTACCTGTTGGAGGAAGAATGGAGTGTTGAGGGGCAGCAGCAGGACTGCGCTCTGAAGAACAAAGCTCTGCAGCAGGCTCTGATAGCAGCCTCCAGCATGGGACACACACAGGTCTGACTGACTGACACATGCACATGTTTTACTTTACACACAATCACCCTTACATAACGAATACCAGGGGACACTTTTATGTCCTGTTGGTGAAACGCTATCTCACCTCAAAGAAATGAAATAAAAAAATGAGTACACTCTGCACAAAAGGGTTGTTGTACCTCAAAACACATTTTAACGACAAACTTCAACAAATGCTTCCAGAGAGCAGAGGGAACAATAAGTACGTCTTGTTCTCAGTGATGACGACTTGAAGTTCAAAGCATTCGGCCTTGTGTGTTTGAAGCAGGATCAATCACAGTGCCTTCAGCAGCCCAGGTGCAATACAGGCTCAAGGTTTAGTTTGGCTTCCTCATTAGTTGGAATTTGATTCCAAGGCCTGGCTTAGATTAACAGAACCGGGCCAAGCGAAGACCCCTTTAAAGTATTAATCAGATTAGGCTCAACTTGCTTGACCTTGTTACTGTAGTTCTCGACTCGTCTGTGATTATTTTTTAATTATTTGCTTCGACACGTGGTTTATTCTGTTGGAAAATGTGCACGTCTTGAAAAGTGTGACTGTTTGTTTAATGCCTTATGCAGGAACAGTATGCTATTTATCTAAATGTCTCTATTTGGCAGGTTGTGAGGGGCTTGCTGGCATTGAATAATGAGCATGCTGTGAGAATTGATAGCCACGACACTCTGTGGGGAGAGACAGGTATGATTTCATCCATCTTTTTTTGTGTTATGTGACTCCCTGGCATTACTTGTTATTTTAGTATTCCAGAACATCTGTGGTTGTGCACTGCAGAGGACGGCCTCACGTGTCTTCTGCTCGGGGTTCTATGTAGAACCAAACATAGGGGCCGTTTTTTAATACCTTGATGTTGTGCTTTCTGGTATATGCATTCCATATTGTCGGTGATGTGGATTTCTACTTTGTGTTTAGTCAACATCACATTTCCTTTGCTGCAATGATTTTCCAACATGCTGCTGGAGCAGAGGTTGCATCCCTGTGATAACTCTGTTTGAAGATACAGCCAACAGCTTGGAAATGTGACTCCCTCTGTTGTATACATTGATCCCATTTAGATTTGTCTGAGTTGGTCTCTGTAGCGTAACACATTTATCATTATCTTATAACCACAGCCTTTGATATCAGATGATTTGGGGCTCGGGAGAATTCAGGGGGGGGGGGGGGGGTGGTAGTTGTCAGGTAGTTGAATGCAGGCAGAGTTAAGTAGTATTACTTATTATTCTGGTGTTGAATGGAACAATGAAATGTAAAAAGTAAATATTAATATTCTGTTAATAGTAAAGATGTTTTATTTATTTGCTACATCTGGTGGCAGACTCTTCATAATCTGTGATTATTTTTGTTCACAGTTTTAGCAAAAAAGGAAAGATAAACTTAAAAGTTGAAGATAATTTTACACATTTTAAGAGACATTGGCATAACTTTGTTATAGTGCTTTATTTTAACCATATTAACTGTCATGATATCATGAAAGCCTTAGTGTGACAGATATTCCACTTTCAAGGGTCCAAATGTTGACTTATTTAGTCTGTTAATGCTGCTGATGCTATTTTGTGTAAACAGCTGCAGCTGTTCTTGTCATTTGTCATGGACAGAAGATATAAGACTACGACAAAGTGGTCAAGATTCCAGTTTAAATAATAATATAAAAAATAGGTAAACATATTTCTAGCAGGTTCTGTAAGGTGATGATGAATATATTTATTAGATAGAATGTTAGGGTACAAGTACAGTCACACTTCAGATATACTGTATGCAGTGTAAATTGTATCAGATGTTCAATGTGAGCTTTCTGCTCCCAGAGTTTGGTGATCCAGAGCTACAAATGTTCAAATCACACCACATATCTGACAACAGCGTTTGATGATTTTGATGACAGAAAAGATGAAGAGAAGAGAAGTTTAATAATAGTCTATTTGTATTTGTCTCAGCTGTAAACTGGAAGGACTGACCATGATAAGTTTATTGCTGCAAGGAATGTAGGCCATCCTGTTAGTGGAGAGGCTGTCTCAAGTCCTTTCTGCTGTGACTTCTGGCTTCTAAATAACTGCAGGACTAGTTGCAGGCCAGAAACAAAGCGTTGCCCTTCTTGCTGCTTCCTCTGATGCAGCGGTCTGCGTTCTGTGCCGTCCATTTGCTGTTGAAAAGAGCACATTCCTCCAGCTTTGAATCGCAATGCTAAACCTGACATTTAGCCGAGTAGTTTCCATCTACACCTGTAGCTGCTGCAGCATTGACCTCTTGGCTCTTACAAAGTGGATGCTAAATCACAGCCAGTGTGCTCTTGAACACGATAATGACATGCTAGGCCACACGTGGAAATACTCAGTGAGTGCACTCCTCAGCTGAAGTGAAGTGATTTCCAAACCCTTGGCACAAACTGGTTTTCAATACTTTTACATTCTCCTGGTGGCTGCGGCTCAGGAGGTCGTCCACTCATCAGAAGGTTGGTGGTTCGATCTCTGACCCCTGCAGTCCACCAAGTGCCCTTCAATGTTGAACCTTAATTTGGTCCTAGTCTAGTGGATGCGCCGTTGGTGGTGAGTGACAGTGTGGATGATTAAGCCTCCTGATGAGTAGACGCCTCGCATTGCAGTTTCTGTTACTACTGTATGAATGCATGTGAAGTACAGTCCATGCAGTACGTTGAAGACAAGATACAGGCTCATCCACAGTTGGTTTTGTGTAGAGGACTCATGTCGTTTTACTTAAAATTATTATTTCATAGCGAGCAATGCTCAATTAAAAACAATAACATGACTTATGTTAACATTATACAAACGATAGATTTGAACTGGGCAGTGTCACCTCATTCATTTTAGCATTCTGAATGCAGATTTATTATACAAGACTGATGCAGATCATTCCAAATCCAACAAAGCCCCTGAAATATCCCCTTTAAACCACTGTCTTTATACAGTTCTGATAATCTGTTACTGTGATCATTTATTTTACATTACACTATTGAATATTGCATCTGTATGCAAACATGCCCACAGTCTCCAGTGTTTCAGTTGGGGCAGAATTGTTCCCTAGTGAAGAGAGTTAGGATGAAAAGCTCGTGAAAAGAAAGCTAATTCACCTGCACACAGTTATTCTCATTGGTATGTTGCACAGCATCAGGATTAGCTCAAGGCAGAGCCCAGCAGATTGTTGTGTTGCATTAGCCTTGTCCTTTGCAAGCCATATTCGTTACGTCTATAGATATAATGTGTTCATGTTGTCTGGCGTCTCGGGTATTGTGACTAAATGAGAGCCTGAAGCACGCTCTCGTACGCCTTGGTGCGATGCGGCTGGCTGAGTGGGCCGCCCATCTGCCACAGCTTGTCTGATCCTCGTCTTCCTCGCCACCACTACCTCCACATTGTCCCGTTATGACCTCATTACATAGTTGGTCCCGTTATGAGCTTGAGGAGCCAAAACTCAGTGCCTCTATCCTGGTACCCCACAGAGATGGAAGATAGATAGATATCCAGGATCCTGTCGCACACACTGAAGGATATGAGTCTCCTCAGGAAGACCCATCTGCTGTGTTTCTTCCAGAAGAGGACACCAGCATCAAGAGTCCATTCCATGCTTTTACGGATCTAGACCCACCTCTTCATGCTCCGTTCTCGGGCCTCTTATTTCTCCATTAGTCCACCATGAGTTAATTGATTTGGATGTTGAGCTTCAAGTGATTGTTGACGCACCATGTGACACAGCTCTCTGTCAGACCTCTGAACTCCTCTCCCAATAGTCTCTAAATAAAGACAGCATGTTCACTTGAAGATGTTTCTTCCTTTGAACATGATTCTGCTCTTATTTTCTTTCAGATGTACAAAGAGCTCAATTTTCATGCTTGTCTAATAAGAGCAGAGCTTGAGCGATTCCAGGCAGCTATTTATGGCTTTGCCTGGAGAAAAGAGGCTCTTTAGTCTTACAGTAAGTGAAAAACTGCAGTTTTTTTTCTGAAAGTGCAGAAGATATGTCTCCAAGGCATTTATTTTTTATTTAACTTTCTTTTTGGAGCGAAGACTCTTCATCCAAACTTACATGCTGGGAAGAAAATAAAAAGAAATGCATGCTCCCAAATGAAGAATTTTAACTTTCCCATTATGAGTTACAGAATTGTTTTCCAATGTTGAAATTCATTCAGCCTAAATGAATTTGAATGTTTAATGTTTTATCCACTTTGTTCCCATTGTGTGTTGATTGTGCCATTTTGTGAAAAAAAAACAATGAATGTCTCTGTGGCCTTTCAAAAATGATCTGCAATCTTTGCAATTGACATTTTGTCAACTATTACAGCAATGGTACATGGAGACAATTTAAAAGATCAATATCTATAGTCAGAAATGACCATTTAGGGCCATTGCATGTGTTGCTAAAACTATCGCAGGTTGTTTCTCTGCAGAGCACTGGTTAAAATATTGGTTTAGAACCTTTTTATTGTTGCTGGAGAGTCCTGGGTCTGGTGGAGGGACGGTGAATAAGGACTTTGTGTTTAACAGACAGTGATCTAGACTCCTTTGTTGGTGGTCTGGAACAGAGTTGAGATAAGACTCTCAGGTTAAGATCCAACAGTGGATAAGATCAAATAAGCAGCTTCATTGGTAATACAAGTCAAACCCAAACAATAAATGAGGCCAGGAAGATGATCTTTTGTCAGCTTTTTCTTCCCTTTGAAGACCAGGATGTTCTCATATTAACATTTGTGAGACGCTGACAAATGTAGAAAATGCTGTTAACTTGGGGAAAAGCAACTTGAATTAAAGCCGCAAGCGGCGTTGTAGGCCCTCGCCGGCCGACAGGCCGTTGAGCTGCGCTCGTCAACTTGTCGTCTTCTGCGTTGCAAAAGCAATAGCCCCTTACGCCTAGGATAGGCGCTCGGGCCTAATAAAATTACTCATGAGAAGAAAACATGCATCAAGTCCAAACATCAGCTTTACAGCCGTTGATACGGAGTTTCATGTGGCCAGATGCTGCTAATGTTGCTCCCTGGAGCAAAGAAAACCAGAGTGACTGGATTTAGCTGCTGAAAGTCACTGTTTCGTGTGATGACATCCATATTCTGATGAGATAGAGGTTGATTGGC